>NC_069504.1:640176781-640424281 GCF_027579735.1 Bombina bombina
TAAAAACAAAAAATTAAAAGTTTTATCCTGTCCAAATGAGGGGTGACCTAATAGAAGCATTTCATACAATAGTGGAAAAAGAACTAACTGAGTTACATCAGAACACATACAAGAATAATAAAAGAAAGAAAATCAAGGGTGATAACCTAAGTAAACTAGAAAGAATGGCTCTCAATAAGCTAAAAAGTAATGACAACCTTGTCATCACTAGTTCAGACAAGGGAGGCACTGTAGTGGTTCAAAACAGAGATTGCTATATTAAGGAAGCCATAAAACAACTTGATGATACCGATACTTATAGTAGACAGTTTTAATCCAACAATAAAATTCCAACAAGATCTTGAAAATTTTTTAAATCAATCAGTACATAGAGGATTTATCACAAAAACCACAGCGGATAACCTTAAAGTGAATCATCCACAGATTTCAGTTTTTAAGCATATACCTAAAATACATAAAGACTTAAAATTTCCCCCTGGCAGGCCTATCATTTCTGTCATTGGCACACTAGGGGAGAAATTGTGTGCCTTTGTAGATGAACATTTACAATCTATCGTTAGTTCTACCCCTGGACATGTCAGGGATACTAAACATCTCCTGAATATGCTTGAACAGGTTGAACTGGATGACAATTGTATCCTTGTTTCTATTGATGTCTCTTCCCTGTATTCTTGCATCCCCCATAACCAAGGGTGTTATGCACTTTACCAAATGCTGAGAAGATACACCAATTATGAATTGGATTATATTGAATTTCTCATTGAGACAGTAGGTTACCTTCTAACTCATAATTATTTTTTGTTTTTGGGACAATATTATTTGCAAAAATGTGGAACAGCGATGGGGGCAAAATTTGCCCCCTCATATGCAAACTTGTACCTAAGTTTCTTTGAATTGATTAAAATCTACACTGATACAAATCCATTTAAATCATGCATAAAAGCGTATTTTAGGTACATAGATGATCTGTTGGTAATTTGGAAAGGTACTGATACACAAATACAATGTTTTTTGGAATACATAAATGACAATAACATGAACCTTAAATTTACATACAGCAGTTCTAAGACCCAATTAGCCTTTTTGGATGTTCTGCTTAAAGTCCATGCAAATAAAATAGAGACTGAAACTTATCGAAAGCCAATAGCAGGAAACACCATTCTTAGGGCAAATTCACATCACCCTGAACACTTAAAAAGAGGGATTCCCAAGGGCCAATATATGCGCCTACAAAGGAACTGCTCTAATATATAACAATACAAACAACAGGCTGATGACCTTACGCAAAGATTAGTAGCCAGAGGTTACAAAAAGAACATACTAACACATATATCAAATGAAGTCCTATCTATGGATAGAAATGTACTTCTGACAGATAAGGCAAAAAAAACTGACTTTTCAGGATCAACAGTAGTCTTTTCAACTAAATACAGTAGCCAATACCAACAAATTTGCTCAGTAATAAGAAAAAACTTAGCTATACTAGAAAAAGATAAACTTCTTGATAGTAGCACCTTAAATAACATAAAATGTGTATCTAGGAAAGCAAGTAATATTGGTAATAGTCTAAAGAGACATTTTGACAAAAAAAATTGATAATGTACAGAGAACTTGGTTAGAACCAAGACTGTTTTTTTTTAAAATGTGGCACCAATCCATGCAAGTCATGTGAATACGCTGAAGTTAAATCCTCTTTTTCATCTAACCACACTGGTGAAACATTTAAAGTAAAATACAATTTGACATGTAATTCAATTTTTGTGGTATATCTAATTACCTGTAAACTATGTAAAAAACAATATACAGGTCGCACTGCTCGTATGCTCAAAGATCGAATAAGGGAGCACCTTTTATCTTTATCAGATAAGGAGCCAAAGACACCAGTAGCTAAGAACTTTAGATCACATTGTGATAAACTTCACAAATATTTTTCATTTAAGGCCATAGACCATGTTCCTAAATCAAATACTGGAGGAAATAGACATGATAAATTAAATAAATGTGAAACCTTCTGGATATTCACATTACAAACAGGAGCCCCAATAGGTATAAATGAAAAATCAGATATAAAATTATTCACAGGATAATAACAATACCATTCGAAGGTAACTTTTAATATCACAATTTTCTTCACAATAGTTTATTTATATGTTCAGCTTAACACTGAACAATTATAGTCTGTATTTATTTGTTAATTTTTTCAATGTGGTTCTTTATTTAGGAACCACGTTGCATTGATTCAACAAAAACACTTTTGAGTCGACATTATTTACACAATTTACTTTTATTTTATCATGGAAATACACATTTCACCCCCCCCCTTTTTTAGCACGAATATATATTTTTCATTAAGACACACATAAAAAAAGGTATTAATACAATAGACCACTCTTATATTATTTTGGTCATTTATCTTTAGCAATACGGAGATATTACTCTTGGTTCCCACTGGTAGTTATTTAGTAAACCAGTCTTCCTTATGATGAAATTGAACAGAGCTAACTAATCTGCAATATATCTTTATCTATAAAGGATTTATTCCAAGCATTTTAGCTACATTAAGTCATTTCTGCACTTCACGGATTATGTCCCTTCACAGGTCAGATTAACAAGGATAGTAACCATAGAAGTTAAAGAATATCATGGATACATTCTCAAAATGTTACAGCATATATACCTAGCGTATCTCGTTACAACTAGATAAGTAGGAATATCAAAAGCATTCGCTATATATTTATTCTACAACATCTGATTTATATGTAACATCATAATTACAATAAGTAGTTTTTTTTAAATAACCTTATGTTAATAAATGAGATTTCCGCTATGATTTAACATTGAAACGAGAAAATACATTCCAATATAGCATTCTATATAACTCTGAAGATGATGGAACGCATGACAGGTTGTTATTATTTTTTCATGCATGTTTCATTCTCCCTATAATAATATAAACAATGACATTAAAGTCATACACTGTATACTTATATACATTTTTGTAGATCTATAGTCATATTTAATTAATATTGTTGCTTAGCTACTTTGCTTGGTGTATAATATAAAATGGATAGATTTAAACTTTGTTATCTAGATACATTAATTATACATCTTGTAATTAAGAATATTCGTTGTCAATACAACAGTCACCAAGTATAAACAGGAATGCTCTCAGTATTATATGTGCATTTTGATGTTTTTTTAATTCATCTACATTAGGATTTTAGTAAATTTTGTTAGCTCAATATCTATCGTTGTATTTTATGTATATACGATTAATCATTTATTCTTATGCTGAACACCTGTTGTTATAACTTTGGTCCAGGCTAAACATGCAAATGAACCATTCTAATTGTATGATACACATGATGAATCCAGCTATTATGCTTTTCATTGGTCCGGGTCATGTTGCTTAGTTTTGATTGGACCAGGTATGTATTTAACAGGTGAGCAGTTAACCCTTTACTATCCCTGACGAAGTGCTGTACCAGCACGAAACATGTTGGTTTGTTTGATATAGAGCTATTGGGCTGACATGCTTAAAGGCTGTGATATCTTTACTCTGTGACTGTTCACAGTACTCTTTTTACGGATATCAATAAAGAAACTTTTAAACTCTTAATCTCGATCCATTTCCTGCTGGAATTTTTCCACCTGTGTGGAAGTACCTGGTAAGTATGAGAGAATCTGTGTGTGTGTGAGAGAGAGAGAGAGAGAGAGAGAGAGAATCTGTATGTGCATGTGTAAGTATGAGAGAATATATGTGTGTGTGAGAGAGAGATAATCTGTATGTGCATGTGTAAGTATGAGAGAATTTGTCTGTGTGTGAGGGAGAGATCACCTGTATGTGTAAGTATGAGAGCATGTGTGTGTGAGTGACAAAGCGTGTGTGTGTTAGAGAGAGATCATCTGTATGTGTAATTATGAGAGAGCATGTGTGTGTGTGCATATATGTGTTTCTCGGGCACCACTGCCTCACCAGCCTCTGACCTCACCACACATCACTGGCACACAACCAGAGTCCTACCAAAACCCCAATATCAAGAAGTAAAAAGGAGGAAGCAGCACCAACAAATCTTTGTTCAAGCAGGTTTATTTAGCTTGAGAGGTAGCCAGACCAATAATTTTATACAACGTTTCAGACACAGGGGCCTAGTTATCAAGCCGTCAACCTCAAATACGCTGGAATTCCGCAGCGTATTTGTGGCGAGGCTGATTCGCCTTAGTTATCAAAGGCTCGAGACCGGCAAAAGTAGAATTTTGTGACGTAAGCTTCGATCCGCCGGACTCAGTCCGACACAGATCGATTCTTACGTCACTCCAGATGTTCGGCACATTCTCACTACTTTTGCTAGTTATCAAAAAACTAGCAGGTACGCTCGGCACTTTTACGGCCCAGCGTACCTGGTTTTCAAACCGCCACCCCTGGAGGCGGCGGATCCCATAGGAATCAATGGGAGTCTGACCATAGCGAAAGTACAAGTTCGCTGCTGCCAGACATCCCATTGATTCCTATGGGAGCTGTCTACACCTAACACCCTAACATGTACCCCGAGTCTAAAAACCACTAATCTGTCCCCCCTACACCGCTGCAACTAAATAAAGTTATTACCCCCTAAACCGCCACTCCCGGAGCCCACCGCAAGCTACTCTATACATATTAACCCCTAAACCGCCGCTCCCTGAACCCGCCGCAACCTATATTAAATGTATTAACCCCTATCCTGCCCCCCCTACACTGTCGCCACCTATAATAAATTTATTAACCCCTAATCTGCCCCCCCTACACCGTCGCCACCTATAATAAATTTATTAACCCCTATCCTGCACCCCACTACGCCGCCACCACTGTAATAAAATTATTAACCCCTAAACCTAACCCTTACGCCCCCCTAACTTAAATATTATTTAAATAAATCTAAATAAATTAACTCTTATTAACTAAATGAATCCTATTTAAAACTAAATACTTACCTATAAAATAAACCCTAATATAGCTACAATATAAATAATAATTATATTCTAGCTATCTTAGGATTTATTTTTATTTTACAGGTACCTTTCAATTTATTTTAACTAGGTACAATAGCTATTAAATAGTTATTAACTATTTAATAGCTTACCTAGCTAAAATAAACTGAAATTTACCTGTAAAATAAATCCTAACCTAAGTTACAATTACACCTAACACTACACTATGCTTTAATAAATTATTCCTATTTAAAAATAAATACTTACCTGTAAAATAAACACTAAGATAGCTACAATATAATTAATAATTATATTGTAGCTATCTTAGGATTTATATTTATTTTACAGGTAACTTTGTATTTATTTTAGCTAGTTAGAATAGTTATTAAATAGTTATTAACTATTTAATAACTACCTAGCTAAAAGAAATACAAAATTACCTGTAAAATAAATCCTAACCTAAGTTACAATTAAACCTAGCACTACACTATCATTAAATTAATTAAATAAACTACCTACAAATAACTATAATTAAATACAATTACATAAACTAACTAAAGTACAAAAAATAAAAAAATAAGTTACAAACATGTTAAAAATATTACAACAATTTTAAGCTACTTACACCTAATCTAAGCCCCCTAATAAAATAACAACCCCCCCCCAAAATAAAAAAATGCCCTACCTATTCTAAATTAAATAAAGTTCAAAGCTCTTTTACCTTACCATTAAAACCCACCACCCACATACCCCTAATCTAACCCAAACCCCCCTTACAAAAAGCTAACACTAATCCCCTGAAGATCATCCTACCTTTAGTCGTCTTCACTCAGCCGAGCCACCGATGGAACCGAAGTGGACATCCGGAGCGGCGCTGAAGAAATCTTCCATCCGATGAAGTCATCATCCAGGCGGCGCTGAAGAAAAGTCTTCTAAAGCCGGGTCTTGAATCTTCTTTCCGCCGACGCGGAACCTCCTTCTTCACCGACGGACTACGACGAATGAAGGCTCCTTTAAGGGACGTCATCCAAGATGGCGTCCCCTCAATTCCGATTGGCTGATAGGATTCTATCAGCCAATCGGAATTAAGGTAGGAAAATTCTGATTGGCTGATGGAATCAGCCAATCAGATTCAAGTTCAATCCGATTGGCTGATCCAATCAGCCAATCAGATTGAGCTCGCATTCTATTGGCTGATCGGAACAGCCAATAGAATGCAAGCTCAATCTGATTGGCTGATTCCATCAGCCAATCAGATTTTTCCTACCTTAATTCTGATTGGCTGATAGAATCCTATCAGCCAATCGGAATTGAGGGGACGCCATCTTGGATGACGTCCCTTAAAGGAGCCTTCATTCGTCGTAGTCCGTCGGTGAAGAAGGAGGTTCCGCGTCGGCGGAAGGAAGATTCAAGACCCGGCTTGGAAGATGACTTCGCCCGGATAGAAGACTTTTCTTCTAGCGCCGCCTGGATGATGACTTCATCGGATGGAAGATTTCTTCAGCGCCGCTTGGAGGATTAACTTCTTCCGCTCCGGATGTCCACTTCGGTTCCATCGGTGGCTCGGCTGAGTGAAGACGACTAAAGGTAGGAAGATCTTCAGGGGATTAGTGTTAGGTTTTTGTAAGGGGGGTTTGGGTTAGATTAGGGGTATGTGGGTGGTGGGTTTTAATGTTGGGGGGTTGTATTTTTCTTTTATTTTTTGTATCTTAGCTTTTTTTATTTTTTGTACTTCAGTTAGTTTATGTAATTGTATTTAATTGTAGTTATTTGTAGGTAGTTTATTTAATTAATTTAATGATAGTGTAGTGTTAGGTTTAATTGTAACTTAGGTTAGGATTTATTTTACAGGTAATTTTGTATTTCTTTTAGCTAGGTAGTTATTAAATAGTTAATAACTATTTAATAACTATTCTAACTAGCTAAAATAAATACAAAGTTACCTGTAAAATAAATATAAATCCTAAGATAGCTACAATATAATTATTAATTACATTGTAGCTATCTTAGTGTTTATTTTACAGGTAAGTATTTATTTTTAAATAGGAATAATTTATTAAAGTATAGTGTAGTGTTAGGTGTAATTGTAACTTAGGTTAGGATTTATTTTACAGGTAAATTTCAGTTTATTTTAGCTAGGTAAGCTATTAAATAGTTAATAACTATTTAATAGCTATTGTACCTAGTTAAAATAAATTGAAAGGTACCTGTAAAATAAAAATAAATCCTAACATAGCTAGAATATAATTATTATTTATATTGTAGCTATATTAGGGTTTATTTTATAGGTAAGAATTTAGTTTTAAATAGGATTCATTTAGTTAATAATAAAAATATTATTTAGATTTATTTAATTCATATTTAAGTTAGGGGGGCGTTAGGGTTAGGGTTAGACTTAGGTTTAGGGGTTAATAATTTTATTACAGTGGCGGCGGCGTAGTGGGGGGCAGGATAGGGGTTAATAAATTTATTATAGGGGGCGATGGTGTAGGGGAGGCAGATTAGGGGTTAATAAATTTATTATAGGTGACGACGGTGTAGGGGGGGCAGGATAGGGGTTAATACATTTAATATAGGTTGCGGCGGGTTCAGGGAGCGGCGGTTTAGGGGTTAATACATTTATAAGAGTTGCGGCAGGGTCTAGGAGCGGCGGTTTAGGGGTTAATACATTTATAAGAGTTGCGGCGGGGTCTAGGAGCGTCGGTTTAGGGGTTAATACATTTATAAGAGTTGCGGCGGGGTCTAGGAGCGGCGGTTTAGGGGTTAGTAACTTTATTGAGTTGCGGGGGGCTCCGGGGGCGCCGGTATAGGGATAGAACAGTGTAGTTTAGTGTGAGTGCTTAGTGACAGGCTAGCAATAAAGCTGGGAAAAAGCCGAAGAGCAGCGAGATCGGATGAGTGATAACTGTCACAGTCCGCTGCTCATCGCCCCGCGGCTTTTTGACAGCTTTATTTGATAACTTAGGCGTATTTTTTCAGATCTGCGGCGGCGAAGGTAGGCGAGCTTAGGCGGGCGTATTGGGCCGGCGAAGGCAGAAAAGTAGACGGCTTGATAACTACCCCCCAGTCCTTAGTCATATACATGACTAAGGACTATGTCTGAAACGTTCTATAAAATTATTGGTCTGGCTACCTCTCAAGCTGAATAAACCTGCTTGAACAAAGATTTGTTGGTGCTGCTTCCTACTTTTTATTCTAGATTGAAGAATAGCCTTATCTTGATGAATAATCAGAAAAGGAGATTCAGAAGACAAAGCTAAAAGTTCAGAGACTCTTCTAGCTGAAGAAATAGCTAGAAAAAAACCTACCTTCCTAAATAAAAGCGGAAGGTTCAAACTGTGCTTTGGCTCAAAAGGAGGGGTTTGAAGAACCCTCAAAACCAGATTCAGATTCCAAGGAGGAGAAACAGAACCAATAACTAATTTTATTGTAATCAGAGCCTGAAAAAAGGATTGAAAGTCAGGAATTTAAACAATCTTCTTAAAGGGACACTAAACCCAGATTTTTTTCTTTCATGATTCAGATAGAGCATGCAATTTTAAGCAACTTTCTAATTTACTCCTATTATATATCTTTATTTAGAAAGCAGGAATATGATGCATAGGAGCCGGCCCGTTTTTGGTTGAGTACCTGGGTTATGCTTGCTTATTGGTGGGTAAATTTAAGCCTCCAATAAGCAAGCGCTGTCCATGGTGCTGAACCTAAAATGGGCTGGCTGCTAAGATTTACATTCCTGCTTTTGAAATAAAGATAGCAAGAGAACAAAGAACAATTGATAATAGGAGTAAATTAGAAAGTTGCTTAAAATTTCATGCTCTATCTAAATAATGAAAGAAAAAATTTGGGTTCAGTGTCCCTTTAAGAAACATAACAGAGAGCAGATATCTGACCTTTCAAAGAACCATCTGATAAACCTTTATATAAGCCTTCCTGCAAGACCTCAAGAATTCTTGTAATTCTAAAACAATTACAACAATAACTTTTGAGAGAACACCACTCACATAAGGTTTTCCAGACCTCATGAGAAATACGTCTGGTTTCTTAGCCTGACTTAAGGTATCAAGAACTCTGACACAGAATAAAAGTGATAAAAATGCTATTTCCTAAAGTTTTCATTACACAAATACATTGTATTCTCTCATTTCTTTAATAAACAATGTTTAAGACAGATTAATAAACTATTTTTATTTTGAGCGTTTTGTTGGCCCTGGCCACATCTGTGCAAAAGATATTTTTTCGGAAATTTGATTAACATATGGTGCAGACAATAGGGAATGCACCACACGCCCTATGTATATGATCTCATCAGCATGTTCCCGCGCCACTGCCTAGAGGACACACTGTGCAGGTGCAGTTATTAGATGAGCCGACAGCGGCCTCATGTAAACAGTGAATCATTTCTTGCATAACGATTCACTGTTTACTGTTGTGGTCTCAAGGATTCAATTCAAGGACTGCCTTGTCCTGTGATCTAACTGAATCCTCAGACAGATCTTCGTGGTCCCCATTCCATTGATGCAGCATCTGCAATCAGAGGGTCCGGAGATAAAACTTGGCAAATGGATTTGCATCTGATTAAACCACCATGAGACCCACAACTTCCATGCATTTACTGTAGCTATGGAAAGAAGAGGATTCAGCTGCAGAAGAGCACAGGCCTGTTTCAGCTTCAGTTTGTGCTGATCGGTCAGAGAAAAGGACATGGTTATGGAATTGATTATGAAGCCTAGAAAAGAAACACAAGTCTGAGGGGTAGCAAACTTTTTGTAAGATCTATTTTTACTCTGAAGTAACTGAAGAAACATCTGAGTGTGAGATACAGCCAGATGAAGAGCCTGAACCAGAATGTCATCCAAGTAAGGAACTACTGAAATTCCTTGAACTTGAATTACAAACAACAAACTCCCAGTATTTTTGTGAACACTCTGGAAGCAGTAGCCAAAAGGGAGGGCCACAAATTGATAATGCTTGTCTAGTCTAGGAAAGCAAATCTCAGGAGCTTGACCTGATCTCTTTGTATACGGATATACAAATAAGCACCTTTTAAGACTATGTTAGACATAAACTGATCCTCCTGCTCTATATGAAGCTGTGGTGACATAGCTAAGAGATTTTATCCCTGGACTTAAAACACTAGGCATTTTTCATGTAAAAAATGCCTTTCCCCACACCTTTCCCATAAAGCCTTTGAATGCCACTCCCTATTGAATTGGTGCATAAAACCGTAAAACCAGAAGCTCTCCATTCTCTTCTCTTTCACCCTCCTGCTGAAAATGGCTGATTTTGGACAAAGAGAGAAAACACACATTAAAGTATTCTACCTTATCTGCTGGGATTAGATTCTCTGTGATTATTTTATTTAGTTAGCAGCGTTGTACAAATTGGGGTTGTGGTAGCTAGAGTTGCCCTGTATTATTATGTGACAGTTTTGTTGTAAAATATATGTGTATTGTTGCTCTTTCAGGCTTGCTGTATTGATTATCTGTTAAAGTAACATTGTCTGTTTAAGTATAATAGCTAACCAAGGTAGTTTATAAATTATTTGCTTTGCAAGGGTTGCATTTTTAATTTAAAAAAGGAAATAACTAAATAACTTTATTTCTAGCATTCCATTTTTTTTTTTTTATTTTTTTTTCTGTCTGTGTGGGTAATTAGGGGTGGGATTATTTTCACCTGTGTGTGCCTTGCAAGCCTATAAATTTAGCACATTTACTCTGTGAGCTTGCTCTTTCAGGCTTGCTGTATTGATTATCTGTTAAAGTAACATTGTCTGTTTAAGTATAACAGCTAACCAAGGTAGTTTATAAATTATTTGCTTTGCAAGGGTTGCATTTTTAATTTAAAAAAGGAAATAACTAAATAACTTTATTTCTAGCATTCCATTTTTTTTTTTTTTTTTTCTGTCTGTGTGGGTAATTAGGGGTGGGATTATTTTCACCTGTGTGTGCCTTGCAAGCCTATAAATTTAGCACATTTACTGTGTGAGCTTGCTCTTTCAGGCTTGCTGTATTGATTATCTGTTAAAGTAACATTGTCTGTTTAAGTATAATAGCTAACCAAGATAGTTTATAAATTATTTGCTTTGCAAGGGTTGCATTTTTAATTTAAAAAAGGAAATAACTAAATAACTTTATTTCTAGCATTCCATTTTTTTTCTGTCTGTGTGGGTAATTAGGGGTGGGATTATTTTCACCTGTGTGTGCCTTGCAAGCCTATAAATTTAGCACATTTACTCTGTGAGCTTGCTCTTTCAGGCTTGCTGTATTGATTATCTGTTAAAGTAACATTGTCTGTTTAAGTATAATAGCTAACCAAGGTAGTTTATAAATTATTTGCTTTGCAAGGGTTGCATTTTTAATTTAAAAAAGGAAATAACTAAATAACTTTATTTCTAGCATTCCATTTTTTTTTTTTTTTCTATCTGTGTGGGTAATTAGGGGTGGGATTATTTTCACCTGTGTGTGCCTTGCAAGCCTATAAATTTAGCACATTTACTCTGTGAGCTTGCTCTTTCAGGCTTGCTGTATTGATTATCTGTTAAAGTAACATTGTCTGTTTAAGTATAATAGCTAACCAAGGTAGTTTATAAATTATTTGCTTTGCAAGGGTTGCATTTTTAATTTAAAAAAGGAAATAACTAAATAACTTTATTTCTAGCATTCCATTTTTTTTTTTTCTGTCTGTGTGGGTAATTAGGGGTGGGATTATTTTCACCTGTGTGTGCCTTGCAAGCCTATAAATTTAGCACATTTACTCTGTGAGCGTGCTCTTTCAGGCTTGCTGTATTGATTATCTGTTAAAGTAACATTGTCTGTTTAAGTATAATAGCTAACCAAGGTAGTTTATAAATTATTTGCTTTGCAAGGGTTGCATTTTTAATTTAAAAAAGGAAATAACTAAATAACTATTTCTAGCATTCCATTTTTTTTTATTTTATTTTTTTCTGTCTGTGTGGGTAATTAGGGGTGGGATTATTTTCACCTGTGTGTGCCTTGCAAGCCTATAAATTTAGCACATTTACTCTGTGAGCTTGCTCTTTCAGGCTTGCTGTATTGATTATCTGTTAAAGTAACATTGTCTGTTTAAGTATAATAGCTAACCAAGGTAGTTTATAAATTATTTGCTTTGCAAGGGTTGCATTTTTAATTTAAAAAAGGAAATAACTAAATAACTTTATTTCTAGCATTCCATTTTTTTTTTTATTTTTTTTTTCTGTCTGTGTGGGTAATTAGGGGTGGGATTATTTTCACCTGTGTGTGCCTTGCAAGCCTATAAATTTAGCACATTTACTCTGTGAGCTTGCTCTTTCAGGCTTGCTGTATTGATTATCTGTTAAAGTAACATTGTCTGTTTAAGTATAATAGCTAACCAAGGTAGTTAGGCAAACAAGGTTTTGGAGTAACCAAGGGGAAATATATTTATTTTATACTTTTAAGTTAAACCTTTTATTAAGAATGTGTGAGAATCTCATTCAGTGTACAGCTTGCCACATGTTTGCATCACTGGAGCAGCCGCTTCTGGGATTATATGTTTGTGGCAAGTGCGAGCATATTGTCTCTTTAGAAACTCGTATTGGGGATCTGGAGGAACGAATTGCAACACTACATGAAATTCAGACACTTGAAAGGGAAATGGATAGGACTGAGCTGGTTGTTAATGGTTCCAGCAGTGGGAATGGGGAGGATTCAGATGAGGAGACTCCAGGATGTAGCTGGGTCACAGTAAGAGGGCGAAGTAAGCAGAAGAGACAGGCCAGTTCTGAGCTGGTACACCCCAATAGATTTGCAAGATTAAGTGAAGATGTTGGGGATATCAGTTCAGGGGTGGAAGTGGCAGAGAGGGCCGTGTTGCCTAGTATAGTGAACAGTCCTTTAGCTGTGGAAGAGGAGCATACTATGGTGGGCAGTCCTTCAGTCATGGAAGAGGGGCATACAAGTCAGGGCCAGAGGCAGATGTTGGTGGTAGGAGACTCTATTATAAGGAAGGTTGATAGGGTAATTTGTCATCCAGACCCTTTACATAGAACAGTTTGCTGTCTTCCAGGGGCTCGTGTTAGGCATATTGTGGAGCGTATTGATAGATTGTTAGAGGGATGTGGGTCTGATCCTGCAGTCATGGTGCATATTGGTACTAATGAAGGAATCAGTGGGAGATGGAGAGTCCTAAAAAATGACTTCAGGGAGTTAGATAGCAAGCTTAAAGCAAGGACCTCCAAAGTAATATTTTCAGAGATATTACCAGTGCCGTGTGTTAACTCAGTAAGGCAGAAGGAGCTAAGGTCTGTTAATTCATGGCTAAAAACATGGTGTAAAAATGAGGGGTTTGTCTTTTTAGAACACTGGGCTGATTTTTCACTAGGGTACAATTTGTACAGTAAGGATGGATTGCACCTGAATGACATGGGTGCAGGTGTGTTGGGGGAAAGGATGGTAGCACGTTTAGAGAACCTTTTAAACTAGGCAAAGGGGGGGGAGGGTCAATTAGAACAAAATAGAACAGAGGGATCAGTCTCTGAATATGTCACTCCCTTAATATCTCAAGGAAGGGATGACTTAAGAAATGTCACATTAGAAAGTATAGAGGAAAGTACACCAAGTAGCAGCAGAAAGCACATGAAAAGTAAATGTATGACAACAAATGCAAGAAGCATGACAGGTAAAATGGGGGAGCTGACGCTCTTAGTTGCAGAAGAGGACTATGATGTTATCAGTATAACTGAAACTTGGTGGGATGATTCACATGACTGGGCAGTTAACTTAGAGGGGTATACATTATTTAGGAGAGACAGGAATAATAAAAGGGGTGGAGGAATTTGCATGTATATTAAACCTGACCTTAAACCTACAATAAGGGAAGATATTTATGATACAAGTGACAATGTAGAGACCCTGTGGGTTGAAATAAAGAGTGGGGGGAAAAATCCTAAAAAAATATTACTAGGAACATGCTACAAGCCTCCCAACATTAGTGACCCGGAGGAAACAACTACTTATCCAAATAGGTAAGGCTGCTAATAACAGTGCTGTAATTATGGGAGATTTTAACTACCCTGATATAAACTGGGCCAATGAAACTAGTAATTCAGCTAAGGGGGATAGATTTTTAAATGTTCTCAGGGATAACTTCTTGTCACAATTAATAGAGGAGCCAACTAGGAGTAAAGCTATATTGGATTTAGTGCTATCAAACAATACAGATATAATATCAAACATAGAAGTTAAAGAACATTTGGGTAACAGTGATCATAACATGGTCACATTTGAAATCTCTTTTCATATGCAGTGTTTTAAAGGCTTAACTAAGACTTTTAATTTCAAGAAAGCAAAATTCAACGATTTAAGGAAATCATTAAATAATATAAATTGGGACAATGTATTTTCTAATAAAAATACAGAGGATAAATGGATAATATTTAAAAATTTGTTAAATAAATATACATATCAATACATACCATATGGTTATAAAAATAAAAATAAAAAAACTAAGCCGTTATGGCTAAATAAAAATGTGTTAAGAGAAATTAGGAAAAAACGTAGGGCATTTAAATTATTAAAAGAAAATAGTACAGACTCAGCATACAATATTTATAAGGAATGTAACAAAGCATGCAAAAAAGCAATCAAATTAGCCAAAATTGAAAATGAAAAATTAATTGCCAAGGATTCTAAGTCTAACCCTAAAAGGTTCTTTAAGTACATAAATAGCAAAAAATCTAAGAAGGATAATATAGGTACATTAAAATGTGTGGAGGGTAGCATGATAAATGATGACAGGGAGAAGGCTGAGGTACTAAACCAGTTTTTTTCTTCAGTATACACAAGAGAGGAACCATTGAATGATACTTTGGAACAGAATAGAACATGCCAGTCCATACCACTAACTGGGTTTTGTTTAGAGGATATCAGGAAAAAACTAAAAAATATTAAGGTAAATAAAACTCCAGGCCCAGATGGAATACACCCATGGGTGTTAAGGGAACTTAGCACTGTTATAGACAAACCTTTACTCTCAATTTTTCAAGACTCATTATCCTCAGGCATGGTACCCCAGGATTGGCGTAAAGCTGATGTGGTGCCACTCTTCAAAAAGGGAAGCAGGGATGATCCAGGAAGCTATAGACCAGTTAGTCTGACATCAATAGTGGGGAAGATATTTGAAGGGATTATAAGGGATTATATTGATGAGCATATTTGTGTAAACAAGATTATGAGTTCTAATCAGCATGGCTTTAGGAGAAATAGATCATGTCAAACTAATCTAATTAGATTCTACGAGGAAGTAAGTAAAAATATAGATAAAGGGGAATCAGTTGATGTGATATACTTAGATTTTGCAAAGGCATTTGATACAGTGCCACATGAGAGATTAATGCACAAAATTAAGGGACTGGGAATAGCTGAAAATGTTAGCTCATGGATAAATAACTGGATAAAAGATAGGGAGCAACGAGTAGTAGTAAATGGATCATACTCAGATTGGACAAAGGTAATCAGTGGCGTCCCCCAGGGATCAGTACTGGGCCCTGTTCTTTTTAATATTTTTATAAATGACTTGGAGCAAGGATTAAATAGCGACATCTCTATTTTTGCAGATGATACTAAGTTAAGTAAGGTCATTAGGTCAGAGCAGGACGAACTCTCTTTACAAAGGGATTTGCTAAAATTAGAACTATGGGCAAGTGAATGGAAAATGAGATTTAATACGGAAAAATGTAAGGTTCTACATTTTGGAAGTAAAAATAAGCAGGCTACGTATTTTTTAAATGGGACAAGACTTAGCCAAACACAGGAGGAAAGGGATTTGGGAGTAGTAATAGATAACAAGCTAAAGATGAGTGCACAATGCAGGGCAGCGGCTTCAAAGGCTAATAAGATACTAGCATGTATTAAAAGAGGCATTGATTCAAGGGAGGAAAGCATAATTCTGTCATTATATAAAGCCCTGGTAAGACCTCACCTTGAGTTTGGAGTGCAGTTCTGGGGACCGATTGCTAAAAAAGATATTGCAGAACTAGAAAAAGTTCAGAGAAGGGCCACAAAGCTAATAAGGGGATTGGAGAAATTAACCTATGAGGAGAGGCTAGCCAAACTGGGTCTGTTCTCTTTAGAAAAAAGGCGCTTGAGAGGTGACATGATTACTTTATATAAATATATTCAAGGCCCATATACAGAGATGGCAGAAGCTCTTTTTATTCCAAGAAAATTGTTTCTGACAAGAGGTCATAATTTAAGGTTGGAGGAAAGGAGATTTAATCTCCTGCAACAGAAACGTTTTTTCACTGTAAGAGCAATAAAATTGTGGAACTCATTACCAAAGGAGGTAGTGAATGCCAATACCATAGATTCATTTAAAAATAGTCTGGATAAATCTCTGTATATAAACAAAATTCATGGATATGATTGCTAGTATTAAATGGGTCACGTTTTAATGGGGTTATTTAAGCTTAACTGGAGCTTTTTGTAAGTATTTTAGATTTGTATAGGTTGAACTCTATGGACTTCAGTCTTTTTTTAACCTTATCTACTATGTTATATATACCTGTAAATATTGGTCTTATTACAACATATATATTGGTTCCTATTAAAACTATTTGCAAAAAGTATGGACGGACAAGTTAGTGTTTAATAACTTGTATTGGTTTAGTGTTTTTTTATCATAGAATTATATTTAGTTAGTATTACATTAAAAATCCATTACCATTAATAACCACAGAAGCAAATCGTGAATTGCCTATATCTTGACTGTAGGAACTTTCAGAAATGTGGTCAATATTTTGAGATCTAAAACAAAATGTAAATTACCCTCCTTCTTTGGTACTATAAAGAGATTTGAATAAAACACCTGGTTTAATTCTGAATTGGAACAATCACCCCCATTAGTTCCAAATATCTTACAAAAACATAATTTATGTAAGAACTTACCTGATAAATTCATTTCTTTCATATTAGCAAGAGTCCATGAGCTAGTGACGTATGGGATATACATTCCTACCAGGAGGGGCAAAGTTTCCCAAACCTCAAAATGCCTATAAATACACCCCTCACCACACCCACAATTCAGTTTAACGAATAGCCAAGAAGTGGGGTGATAAGAAAAAAGTGCGAAAGCATATAAAATAAGGAATTGGAATAATTGTGCTTTATACAAAAAAATCCTAACCACCACAAAAAAGGGCGGGCCTCATGGACTCTTGCTAATATGAAAGAAATGAATTTATCAGGTAAGTTCTTACATAAATTATGTTTTCTTTCATGTAATTAGCAAGAGTCCATGAGCTAGTGACGTATGGGATAATGATTACCCAAGATGTGGATCTTTCCACGCAAGAGTCACTAGAGAGGGAGGGATAAAATAAAGACAGCCAATTCCTGCTGAAAATAATCCACACCCAAAATAAAGTTTAATTAAAAACACAAACAGAAGATTCAAACTGAAACCGCTGCCTGAAGTACTTTTCTACCAAAAACTGCTTCAGAAGAAGAAAATACATCAAAATGGTAGAATTTAGTAAAAGTATGCAAAGAGGACCAAGTTGCTGCTTTGCAAATCTGATCAATCGAAGCTTCATTCCTAAACGCCCAGGAAGTAGAAACTGACCTAGTAGAATGAGCTGTAATCCTTTGAGGCGGAGTTTTACCCGACTCAACGTAGGCATGATGAATTAAAGATTTCAACCAAGATGCCAAAGAAATGGCAGAAGCTTTCTGGCCTTTTCTAGAACCGGAAAAGATAACAAATAGACTAGAAGTCTTTCGGAAAGACTTAGTAGCTTCAACATAATATTTCAAAGCTCTAACAACATCCAAAGAATGCAACGATTTCTCCTTAGAATTAGGACATAATGAAGGAACCCCAATTTCTCTACTAATGTTGTTGGAATTCACAACTTTAGGTAAAAATTCAAAAGAAGTTCGCAACACCGCCTTATCCTGATGAACAAACAAGCATTCCTTCAGAATCTTGGAGATTACTCTTGGAAGAAGAACTAGAGGCGGAAAGATATAGGCAGGATGATACTTCCAAGGAAGTGATAATGCATCCACTGCTTCCGCCTGAGGATCCCGGGATCTGGACAGATACCTGGGAAGTTTCTTGTTTAGATGAGACGCCATCAGATCTATTTCTGGAAGCTCCCACATTTGAACAATCTGAAGAAATACCTCTGGGTGAAGAGACCATTCACCCGGATGCAACGTTTGGCGACTGAGATAATCCGCTTCCCAATTGTCTATACCTGGGATATGAACCGCAGAGATTAGACAGGAGCTGGATTTCGCCCAAACCAAAATTCGAGATACTTCTTTCATAGCGAGAGGACTGTGAGTCCCTCCTTGATGATTGATGTATGCCACAGTTGTGACATTGTCTGTCTGAAAACAAATGAACGATTCTCTCTTCAGAAGAGGCCAAGACTGAAGAGCTCTGAAAATTGCACGGAGTTCCAAAATATTGATCGGTAATCTCACCTCCTGAGATTCCCAAACTCCTTGTGCCGTCAGAGATCCCCACACAGCTCCCCAACCTGTGAGACTTGCATCTGTTGAAATTACAGTCCAGGTCGGAAGCACAAAAGAAGCCCCCTGAATTAAACGATGGTGATCTGTCCACCACGTTAGAGAGTGTCGTACAATCGGTTTTAAAGATATTAATTGAGATATCTTTGTGTAATCCTTGCACCATTGATTCAGCATACAGAGCTGAAGAGGTCGCATGTGAAAACGAGCAAAGGGGATCGCGTCCGATGCAGCAGTCATAAGACCTAGAATTTCCAAGCATAAGGCTACCGAAGGGAATGATTGTGACTGAAGGTTTCGACAAGCTGAAAACAATTTTAGACGTCTCTTGTCTGTTAAAGACAGAGTCATGGACACTGAATCTATCTGGAAACCTAAAAAGGTTACCCTTGTCTGAGGAATCAATGAACTTTTTGGTGAATTGATCCTCCAACCATGATCTTGAAGAAACAGAATATGCAGATATGCATCCTGTAAATCTATTGTGGACATATAATGCCCTTGCTGAACAAAAGGCAAGATAGTCCTTACAGTTACCATTTTGAACGTTGGTATCCTTACATAACGATTCAATATTTTTAGATCCAGAACTGGTCTGAAGGAATTCTCCTTCTTTGGTACAATGAAGAGATTTGAATAAAACCCCATCCCCTGTTCCAGAACTGGAACTGGCATAATTACTCCAGCCAACTCTAGATCTGAAACACAATTCAGAAATGCTTGAGCTTTCACTGGATTTACTGGGACACGGGAAAGAAAAAATCTCTTTGCAGGAGGTCTCATCTTGAAACCAATTCTGTACCCTTCTGAAACAATGTTCTGAATCCAAAGATTGTGAACAGAATTGATCCAAATTTCTTTGAAAAAACGTAACCTGCCCCCTACCAGCTGAGCTGAAATGAGGGCCGCACCTTCATGTGGACTTAGAAGCTGGCTTTGCCTTTCTAGAAGGCTTGGATTTATTCCAGACTGGAGATGGTTTCCAAACTGAAAATGCTCCTAAGGATGAAGGATCAGGCTTTTGTTCTTTGTTGAAACGAAAGGAACGAAAACGATTATTAGCCCTGTTTTTACCCTTAGATTTTTTATCCTGTGGTAAAAAAGTTCCTTTCCCACCAGTAACAGTTGAGATAATAGAATCCAACTGAGAACCAAATAATTTTTTACCCTGGAAAGAAATGGAAAGTAGAGTTGATTTAGAAGCCATATCAGCATTCCAAGTTTTAAGCCATAAAGCTCTTCTGGCTAAAATAGCTAGAGACATAAACCTGACATCAACTCTGATAATATCAAAAATGGCATCACAGATAAAATTATTAGCATGTTGAAGAAGAATAATAATATTATGAGAATCATGATCTGTTACTTGTTGCGCTAAAGTTTCCAACCAAAAAGTTGAAGCTGCAGCAACATCAGCCAATGATATAGCAGGTCTAAGAAGATTACCTGAACACAGATAAGCTTTTCTTAGAAAGGATTCAATTTTCCTATCTAAAGGATCCTTAAACGAAGTACCATCTGACGTAGGAATAGTAGTACGTTTAGCAAGGGTAGAAATAGCCCCATCAACTCTAGGGATTTTGTCCCAAAATTCTAATCTGTCAGACGGCACAGGATATAATTGCTTAAAACGTTTAGAAGGAGTAAATGAATTACCCAATTTATCCCATTCTCTGGAAATTACTTCAGAAATAGCATTAGGAACAGGAAAAACTTCTGGAATAACCACAGGAGATTTAAAGACCTTATCTAAACGTTTAGAATTAGTATCAAGAGGACCAGAATCCTCAATTTCTAAAGCAATTAGTACTTCTTTAAGTAAAGAACGAATAAATTCCATTTTAAATAAATATGAAGATTTATCAGCATCAATCTCTGAGACAGAATCCTCTGAACCAGAGGAGTCATCAGAATCAGAATGATGATGTTCATTTAAAAATTCATCTGTAGAAAGAGAAGTTTTAAAAGATTTTTTATGTTTACTAGAAGGAGGAATAACAGACATAGCCTTCTTGATGGATTCAGAAACAAAATCTCTTATGTTATCAGGAACATTCTGAACCTTGGATGTTGAAGGAACTGCAACAGGCAATGGTACATTACTAAAGGAAATATTATCTGCATTAACAAGTTTGTCATGACAATTAATGCAAACAACAGCTGGAGGAATAGCTACCAAAAGTTTACAGCAGATACACTTAGCTTTGGTAGTTCCAGCACTAGACAGCGATTTTCCTGAAGTATCTTCTGACTCAGATGCAATGTGAGACATCTTGCAATATGTAAGAGAAAAAACAACATATAAAGCAAAATTGATCAAATTCCTTGGAATGGGAAAAAATGCCAATAAACAAGCTTCTAGCAACCAGAAGCAAAGAAAAAATGAGACTGAAATAATGTGGAGACAAAAGCGACGCCCATATTTTTTAGCGCCAAATAAGACGCCCACATTATTTGGCGCCTAAATGCTTTTTGGCGCCAAAAATGACGCCACATCCGGAACGCCGACATCTTTGGCGCAAAAGGACGTCAAAAATGACGCAACTTCCGGCGACACGTATGACGCCGGAAACAGAAAAGATTTTTTGCGCCAAAAAAGTCTGCGCCAAGAATGACGCAATAAAATGAAGCATTTTCAGCCCCTGCGAGCCTAACAGCCCACAGGGAAAAAAAGTCAAATTTTTAAGGTAAGAAAAAATGATTGATTCAAATGCATTATCCCAAATATGAAACTGACTGTCTGAAAATAAGGAATGTTGAACATCCTGAGTCAAGGCAAATAAATGTTTGAATACATATATTTAGAACTTTATAAACAAAGTGCCCAACCATAGCTTAGAGTGTCACAGAAAATAAGACTTACTTACCCCAGGACACTCATCTACATGTTTGTAGAAAGCCAAACCAGTACTGAAACGAAAATCAGCAGAGGTAATGGTATATAAATAAGAGTATATCGTCGATCAGAAAAGGGAGGTAAGAGATGAATCTCTACGACCGATAACAGAGAACCTATGAAATAGACCCCGTAGAAGGAGATCACTGCATTCAAAATAGGCAATACTCTCCTCACATCCCTCTGACATTCACTGCACGCTGAGAGGAAAACCGGGCTCCAACCTGCTGCGGAGCGCATATCAACGTAGAATCTAGCACAAACTTACTTCACCACCTCCATAGGAGGCAAAGTTTGTAAAACTGAATTGTGGGTGTGGTGAGGGGTGTATTTATAGGCATTTTGAGGTTTGGGAAACTTTGCCCCTCCTGGTAGGAATGTATATCCCATACGTCACTAGCTCATGGACTCTTGCTAATTACATGAAAGAAAAAGCTTGAGCCTTTAAAAGATCTTGAGGCACTTGAGATAGGAAGAATCTTCCCTGAGGAGGCCTTGAACAAAAACGTATTTGGTACCCCAGGAAAATTATTTGTAATACCCAGGGATCCTGAACAGATCTCTCCCAACACTCCTGAAAAGACTGGTCTGGTAGTGGGACCAATGGCGTCTTGGGAGCTGGGGCAGACTTCTTTAAGTGTTTGTTTTTGAACCAAGACGAGTTAGACTTCCAAGATGATTTAGAGTATCAGATCAGAGCAGAGGAAGCATATTTCTGAGACTTAGATTGAAAAAAGGTGTGAAATCACCCTGCAGATCTCGGCTTACCCTTAGATTTATTATCCTGGGGCAGAAAAGCTCCCTTACCCTCTGTGACTGTGGCAATATTAGCATTCAGTCCAGAGATTTACCCTTGAAGTAGAAAGAAAGCAGTCTGCATTTAGAAACAATATCAGCAGACCAAAATTAAGCCAAAAAGCTTGTCTAGCTAAAACAGCTAAAGCAAAAACCTTAGCATTGATGCATATCATATCCGCATTGATGCAATTCATTTCGCCTGCTGCTTCAAAAATAAAGGAATTTGCTGTTCTCAGGAGACTAATATGATCCTGAATCATATCCAGAGTAGTTTCCCCAGAAACAAGTTCTGAGACATTGTGACATTACAAAGAAGTGGCAGCAGTAACACAGGCTACACTAACTGCAGGCCTAAACATAAAACATGCAAGCTGAAAGGATCAGCTATGGAAACCTTCAAGTTTCCAATCTTAAGGATCCTTAAAAGAACAACTGTCCTCCAAAGGAATAGTAGTATGCCTGGCCAAAATGTTAATAGCTGCATCTACCTTAGGATATTATCATAAAACCTGCAAAGTGAAAGGATCAACTACGGAAACCTTCAAGTTTCCAATCTTAAGGATCCTTAAAAGAACAACTGTCCTCCAAAGGAATAGTAGTATGTCTGGCCAAAATGGAAATAGCTGCATCTATCTTAGGAAATTATTTCAGAAACTGAATCAGGCACGGGAAAAGAGGAGGGTTGCTTTGGTACTGCCTTAAATAAATTATCAATCCTCTTAAATGTTTGCTTGACTGTAGCAGAATTTTCCACTACCTCTAAAGCAATTAAAACTTCCCGCAATAATGCATGAATATGCTCAAAATTAAAGGACACGTCCTCTGCCACTGCAGCATGGTCCTGAGACTTAGAGAAACTATGCTCAGAAAGAGAATCCTCAGAGTCAGAAATACCCCTGTAATAAATGGGTAACTTAGAGTGGCAACTCTTAAGGAAAGAACCTGAAGAGCTAAAGGCCAAAGAAGGACCACCTTCATATCATTTCAAGCGTATGTACTTATCAGCTGTGAATATAATCCTTAAGTTTTGGAGAGAATTTAGAAGAACTCTCGAGAGCAGCTTTGATAAGGTATAAACCCTTGCACACTCTGAAGTGCAGAAAAACATAATTTATGCTTACCTGATAAATTAATTTCCTTCATTACTCTTGGGAATTACTCTTCTCTGCCACTAAGATGAGGAAAAGATTCCCAAACCCTAAGAGCCCTATAAAAATCCTCCCACCTGACCTCACACATACTACAGTCTAACGTATAGCCAAGCAAAGTGAGGTAGGAAAAAAGGAATAAGAACCATAAAAGGAGCAGGGAAGGAAGATATGCTAAAGAAAAAAAATCTCTTGGACTCTCACCACCATGAAAGAAATGAATTTATCAGGTAAGCATAAATTATGTTTTCTTTCATGTAATAAAATAAAGGGAGGGATTTAAAAACATATTTTTTCACTGAGAAATTAAATTCACAACCCCAATAAAACATTTTTTTAATGCACTTAAAATAAATCAAATAGGCAAAAAAATCAAACTGAGACAACTGCTTGAAGAACCTTCCTACCAAAGGCTACCTCAGAAGAAACTTAAACATCAAAATGGTAGAATTTTGTAAAAGTATGTTAAAAAGACCAAGTAGCTGCCTTGCAAATCTGGTCAACTGAAGCCTCATTCTTGAAGGCCCAAGAAATGGCAAATGACCTAGTAGAATGAGCTAGTGGCGACTGACCTGCCTCCAAGTAAGCGGTGTGAATCAAAAGTTTCAACAAAGAGGCCAAAGAAACAGCAGGAAATTTCTGACCTTTCCTAGGACTGGACAAATGAATGAACAAACTAGAAGTTTGTTTAAAGTCCTTAGTCCCATCAATGTAATATTTAAATTCCCTAACAATGTCCTAATTATGCAACGATCTCTCTGAAGCATTCTTTGGATTAGGACACAAAGAAGGAACAACAATCTCTCTGCTAAAGTTGTCTGAAGAAACTTTCTTTTTAACAGAGGCCAAGCACGAAGAGCCCTGAGAGTTCTAGAAAATGTATAGGTAATCTCGCCTCCCGAGGATCCCAAACTCCCTGTTCTCTCAAGGACCCCTAAAGAGCTCCCCAACTTGAGAAACTTGCATCTGTAGTGATCACAGTCCAGGTAGGATGAGCAAAAGAAGCCCCTTGAATAATAAACTGACAATCCAGCCACCAAGTCAGATACTGACTTGTATTGAGATCCAAAAATATCTTTTGAAAAGTATAGTCTCTGCACCACTGACAAAGCATACAAAGCTGAAGAGGTCTCGTGAAAATGAGCAAATGGGATTGCATCTAAAGCTGCAATCATCAGACCTAGAACTTCCATACAAAGAGCAACCAAGGGGATCCTCCAACCATGTTGAGATTCTGCTAAAGCAATGGAATGGAGGTTAAATCAAGATGCTATCCAGGTATGGAAACACTGCAGTTCGTATTACAGAATAAAGGGCACCCAGAAACTTTGTGAATATTCTTGGAGCTGTAGCCAGACCAATTGGTAGAGCAACTAACTGAAAATGCTTGTCCAGAAAGACAAAGCTCAGAAACAGGAAATGTTCTCTGTGTATTGTAACATGAAGGTAAGCATCCTTTAAATCTATTGTGGACATAAATTGACCTTGCTAAACAAAAGGGTATAATAGTCTAAATAGTTTTGAAAGATGGAATCCTTACAAACTTGTTCAGAGCTTTCAAATCCAGAACTGGTCTGAAAGTACCTTTTTTCTTTGGAAAAATTAGGAGATTTGAATAAAATCCCAGAGCTTCCAGATCTCAGACAGACGGGAAAATAGCTTGAGCTTTTACAGGAAAAAAATCCTCTGGGAGACCTTGTTCTGAATCTTATTCGATATCCCTGAGAAACTATATTCAGAGCCCAGGGATCTGGAACAGACTGAAAACAAGCCTGCTAAACAGGCTTAACCTGCCCCCTACCAAAATTTCTGGATTGGGGGCCATATCTTCATGCAGATTTTGTAGTAGGGATAGATTTCTTACCTTGCTTTGACTTGTTTCAGTTAGCATTAGGTCTCCAGACATAGCCAGAGGTTCCTTGCTTTTGAGCAGAGGAGTCAACCTTTTTCTCCTTAAAGGGACACTGAACCCAATTTTTTTCTTTTGTGATTCATATAGCGCATGACATTTTTAGCAGCTTTCTAATTTACTCCTATTATCAAATTTTCTTCATTTTCTTGGTATCTTTATTTGAAATGCTAGAATGTAAGTTTAGATGCCGGCCCATTTTTGATGAACAACCTGGGTTGTTCTTGCTGATTGGTGGATAAATTCATCCACCAATAGAAAAGTGCTGTCCAGAGTCCTAAACTAATAAAAAAGCTTAGATGCCTTCTTTTTCTAATAAAAATAGCAAGAGAACAAATAAAAATTGACAATAGGAGTAAATTAGAGAGTTGATTAAAATTGCATGCTCTATCTGAATCACAAAATAAAAAATTTGGGTTCAGTGTCCCTTTAACCTGATGAAATGAATATAAATGTAAATAATTAGAAGCTTTAGATTTCTCTCTGGACTTTTTGTCCTGAGGAAGAAAAGCCCTTTTACCTGCAGTAACAGTAGATATTATAGAATCAAAATCAGAACCAAGCAACTTCTTTCCCTGGAAGGAAAGAGAAACAAAATCTGGATTTTGACACAATTTCAGCAGGCTAGGATTTAAGCCATAAGGCTATCCTGGCAAGAACCTCCAAATACAAGATTTTGACATTAATCTACATAATATCAAATACAGCATCACAAATAAAAAGAATTTGCACTTCTGAGTAAGCCCAAAAGATTTATACTAGCAGAGTCATCAGAACACTGTTCTAAAAGACTAGGCAACCAGTAATTAGAAGCAGCAGCCACATGAGCAATACAAATAGCTGGCCTATACTACACTACACTAGAAGCAAATGCAAGTAATGGTGAAAACCCTTCATTTGTATTTGTTGCTATCAGTGCTGAATGCTTCCTGTTACACTTGCAGTACCCTGTGAGACTTCATTCTAGACAACTTTTTATAAGTGGCAGTTCGCCATTTGTTGGGAGCTTCAAGTTAAGCACATTTAAGAGAATTACGCAAAGAGTTGGCTTTATTATTTCACTTGAGTTTTAGAGAATCGGGTCTTATGTGGTAAGAGATAGGTCAGAATAGAATAAATATGTTGAAAAACATAAGTTATGTAAGAACTTACCTGATAAATTCATTTCTTTCATATTGGCAAGAGTCCATGAGCTAGTGACATATGGGATATACAATCCTACCAGGAGGGGCAAAGTTTCCCAAACCTCAAAAATGCCTATAAACACACCCCTCACCACACCCACAATTCAGTTTAACGAATAGCCAAGAAGTGGGGTGATAAAGAAAGGAGTAGAAAGCATCAACAAAGGAAATTTGGAAATAATTGTGCTTTATACAAAACATCATAACCACCATAAAAAGGGTGGGCCTCATGGACTCTTGCCAATATGAACGAAATGAATTTATCAGGTAAGTTCTTACATAAATTATGTTTTCTTTCATGTAATTGGCAAGAGTCCATGAGCTAGTGACATATGGGATATCAATACCCAAGATGTGGAGTCTTCCACTCAAGAGTCACTAGAGAGGGAGGGAATAAAAACAGCCATATTCCGCTGAAAACATTAGTCCACAACCCAAAAAAATAAGTTTATTTCATATTTGAAAGAAAAAAACTTAAATCAAAAGCAGAAGAATCAAACTGAAACAGCTGCCTGAAGAACTTTTCTACCAAAAACTGCTTCCGAAGAAGCAAATACATCAAAATGGTAGAATTTAGTAAATGTATGCAAAGAGGACCAAGTTGCTGCTTTGCAAATCTGATCAACTGAAGCTTCATTCTTAAAAGCCCACGAAGTGGAGACTGATCTAGTAGAATGAGCTGTAATTCTCTGAGGCGGGGTCTGACCCGACTCCAAATAAGCTAGATGAATCAAAAGTTTCAACCAAGAAGCCAAGGAAATAGCAGAAGCTTTCTGACCTTTCCTAGGACCAGAAAATAAAGCAAATAGACTGGAAGTCTTCCGAAAATTTTTAGTAGCTTCCACATAATATTTCAAAACTCTTACCACATCCAAAGAATGGATTAGGACATAAAGAAGGAACAACAATTTCTCTACTAATGTTGTTAGAATTCACAACCTTAGGTAAAAATTTAAAAGAAGTCCGCAAAACTGCCTTATCCTGATGAAAAATCAGAAAAGGGGACTCACAAAAGAGCAGATAGCTCAGAAACTCTTCTAGCAGAAGAGATAGCCAAAACGAACAACACTTTCCAGGAAAGTAGTTTAATGTCCAAAGAATGCATAGGCTCAAATGGAGGAGCCTGTAACGCCTTCAGAACCAAATTAAGACTCCAAGGAGGAGAAATTGATTTAATGACAGGCTTAATACGAACTAAAGCCTGTACAAAACAGTGAATATCAGGAAGTATAGCAATCTTTCTGTGAAATAAGACAGAAAGAGCGGAGATTTGTCCTTTCAAGGAACTTGCAGACAAACCCTTATCCAAACCATCCTGAAGGAACTGTAAAATTCTAGGAATTCTAAAAGAATGCCAGGAGAATTTATGAGAAGAACACCATGAAATGTAAGTCTTCCAAACTCTATAATAAATCTTTCTAGAGACAGATTTACGAGCTTGTAACATAGTAATAATCACTGAGTCAGAGAAACCTCTATGACTTAGAAATAAACGTTCAATTTCCATACCTTCAAATTTAATGATTTGAGATCCTGATGGAAAAACGGACCTTGAGATAGTAGGTCCGGCCGTAACGGAAGTGGCCAAGGCGGGCAACTGGACATTCGCACCAGATCCGCATACCAAAACCTGTGTGGCCATGCTGGAGCCACCAGCAACACAGAAGACTGTTCCATGATGATTTTGGAGATCACTCTTGGAAGGAGAACTAGAGGTGGGAAGATGTAAGCAGGATGATAACACCAAGGAGCTGGACACCTGGGATATGCACCGCAGAGATTAGACAGGAGCTGGATTCCGCCCAAGCAAGTATCCGAGATACTTCTTTCATAGCTTGGGGACTGTGAGTCCCACCCTGATGATTGACATAAGCCACGGTTGTGATTTTGTCTGTCTGAAAACAAATGAACGGTTCTCTCTTTAGCAGAGGCCAAGACTGAAGAGCCCTGAGAATTGCACAGAGTTCTAAAATATTTATTGGTAATCTCGCCTCTTGAGATTTCCAAACCCCTTGTGCTGTCAGAGCTCCCCAAACAGCTCCCCAAACTGAAAGACTCGCATCTGTTGAGATCACAGTCCAGGTTGGCCGAACAAAAGAGGCCTCTTGAACCAAATGATGGTGATCTATCCACCATGTCAGAGAGTGTCGTACATTGGGATTCAAGGATATTAATTGTGATATCTTTGTATAATCCATGCACCATTGATTCAGCATGCAAAGCTGTAGAGGTCTCATATGAAAACGAGCAAAGGGGATCGCGTCCGATGCTGCAGTCATGAGACCTAAAACTTCCATGCACATAGCCACTGAAGGGAATGACTGAGACTGAAGGTGCCGGCATGCTGCGACCAATTTTAAACGTCTCTTGTCTGTTAGAGACAGAGTCATGGACACTGAATCTATCTGGAAACCTAAAAAGGTGACCCTTGTCTGAGGAATCAAGAAACTTTTTGGTAAATTGATCCTCCAACCATGTTTCCGAAGAAACAACACTAGCTGATTCGTGTGAGATTCTGCAGTATGTAAAGACTGAGCTAGTACCAAGATATCGTCCAAATAAGGAAACACCACAATACCCTGTTCTCTGATTACAGATAGTAGGGCACCCAGAACCTTTGAAAAGATTCTTGGAGCTGTTGCTAGGCCAAATTGAAGAGCAACAAATTGGTAATGCTTGTCTAGAAAAGAGAATCTCAGAAACTGATAGTGTTCTGGATGAATCGGAATATGAAGGTATGCATCCTGCAAGTCTATTGTGGACATATAATGTCCTTGCTGAACAAAAGGCAGAATAGCCCTTATAGTCACCATCTTGAAAGTTGGTACTCTTACATAACAATTCAACATTTTCAGATCCAGAGCTGGTATGAACAAATTTTCTTTCTTTGGTACAATGAATAGGTTTGAATAAAACCCCAAACCTTGTTCCTGAAGAGGAACTGGCATTATTACACCTGAAGACTCCAGGTCTGAAACACACTTCAGAAAAGCCTGATCTTTTACTGGATTTACAGGGATGTGTGAGAGAAAAAATCTTCTCACAGGAGGTCTTACTTTGAATCCTATTCGATACCCTTGAGAGACAATGCTCTGAATCCAATGATTTCGGACTGATTTTATCCAAAAATCCTTGAAAAACCTTAATCTGCCCCCTACCAGCTGAGCTGGAATGAGAGCCACACCTTCATGCGGATGTTAGGGGCAGACTTTGGTTTCCTAAATGGCTTGGATTTATTCCAATTTGAGGAAGGCTTCCAACTGGAAGCAGATTCCTTGGGAGGAGGATTGAGTTTTTGTTCCTTATTCTGATGAAAGGAACGAAAACGGTTAGAAGCCTTAGATTTACCCTTAGGTTTTTTATCCTGAGGCAAAAAAACTCCTTTTCCTCCAGTGATAGTTGAAATAATAGAATCCAACTGAGAACCAAATAAATTATTACCTTGGAAAGAAAGAGATAGTAATCTAGATTTAGATGTCATATCAGCATTCCAAGATTTAAGCCACAAAGCTCTTCTAGCTAATACCGCTAAAGACATGGATCTAACATCAATTTTGATAATATCAAAAATGGCATCACAAATAAAATGATTAGCATGTTGCAGTAAGCGAACAATGCTAGATATGTCAAAATCCAATTCACGTTGCGCTAAATTTTCCAACCAGAAGGTTGATGCAGCCGCAACATCACCCAAAGAAAAAGCAGGTCTGAGAAGATGACCTGAATATAAATAGGCCTTCCTTAGATAAGATTCAAGCTTCCTATCTAAAGGATCCTTAAAGGAAGTGCTATCTTCCATAGGGATAGTGGTACGTTTAGCAAGAGTAGAAATAGCCCCATCAACTTTGGGGATCTTTTCCCAAAACTCTATAGATTTTGCTGGTAAAGGATACAATCTCTTAAACCTTGAAGAAGGAATAAAGGAAGTACCTGGCTTATTCCATTCCCTAGAAATCATATCAGAAATAGCCTCAGGAATGGGAAAAACACCTGGGGAAACCACAGGAGGTTTAAAAACAGCATTTAAACGTTTATTAGACTGAACGTCAATAGGACTGGTTACCTCAATATCCAAAGTAATTAACACTTCTTTTAATAAAGAACGCATATACTCTATTTTAAATAAATAAGTAGATTTGTCAGTGTCAATATCTGAGGAAGGATCTTCTGTTTCAGGTAGATCCTCATCAGAAGAGGATGAATTATTATGTTGTTGGTCATTTGAAATTTCATCAGCTAAATGAGAAGTTTTAAAAGAACTTTTACGTTTATTAGAAGGTGGAAATGCAGACAAAGCCTTCATAATAGAATCAGAAACAAATTCTTTAAAATTTACAGGTATATCATGCACATTAGAAGTTGAAGGAACTGCAACTGGCAATGTACTATTACTGATAGATACACAATCTGCATGTAAAAGTTTATCATGACAACTATTACAAATGACATTCGGTGGAATAATTTCTACAATTTTACAACAAATGCACTTAGCTTTGGTAGAACCGATGTCAGGCAGCAATGTTCCAGCAAAAACTTCAGAGACAGGATCAGATTGGGACATCTTGCTCAATGTAAGAGAAAAAAAAACATATAAAGCAAAATTATCTATTTCCTTAAATGACATTTTCAGGAATGGGAAAAAATGCAAAAGCATAGGCCTCTTGATAGAGAAGAAAGCAGGAGGCAAACATCAATGGGGTATTGAAATAATGAAAAAAATTGGCGCCAAGTATGACGCACAACGTAACGTAAACTTTTTTGGCGCCAAAAATGACCGGAAATGACACACTTGCGTCACTAATGACGCCGCCGTGCGAAAGGTCTCGGCGTCACGTATGACGCCGGAAATGACGAAGTTTGCATCATAAACGTATCTTTTCGCGCCAAAAATGACGCAATAAAGTCTAGCATTTGACGCACCCGCGGGCCTAACACCTGCAATTGCAAAAAAGTAGTCAAATTGAAAAAAAGACTAAACCTCAGGTAAGAAATAAAATTCTTAAAGTGTTTACATTCCCAAATATGAAACTGACAGTGTGCAGAAGGAAATACATGAACCTGACTCATGGCAAATATAAGTACAATACATATATTTAGAACTTTATATAATTTCATAAAGTGCCAAACCATAGCTGAGAGTGTCTTAAGTAATAAAAACATACTTACCAAAAGACACCCATCCACATATAGCAGATAGCCAAACCAGTACTAAAACAGTTATTAGTAGAGGTAATGGTAAACTGAGAGTATATCGTCGATCTGAAAAGGGAGGTAGGAGATGAATCTCTACGACCGATAACAGAGAACCCATGAAATAGACCCCCGTTAGGGAAATCATCATATTCAATAAGTGATACTCCCTTCACGTCCCTCTGACATTCGCTGTACTCTGAGAGGAATCGGGCTTCAACAATGCTGAGAAGCGCATATCAACGTAAAAATCTTAGCACAAACTTACTTCACCACCTCCATAGGAGGCAAGGTTTGTAAAACTGAATTGTGGGTGTGGTGAGGCGGTGTATTTATAGGCATTTTTGAGGTTAGGGAAACTTTGCCCCTCCTGGTAGGATTGTATATCCCATATGTCACTAGCTCATGGACTCTTGCCAATTACATGATAGAAATATTTTTTTTAATCAAACAGGTCAGTGCAATCTTAATGAAGTAAGAGCATCTGATATGCATACCTGATAAATATCTTGTAATGTGATAGTACTGTTAAAGTTTTATAGATCTGCAATGAGCGTAAGACAATGCTTGAAGTATACCATTTGGTTCTCGGAAATTAAATAAATATTATCAGAGAATGATTTTAATTGCTATCTATTTTAAAACTTGCAATTACAAATGTGCTTTATCAGTGTGAAACATTGCATACAATGTACTATTTGATAAACATGTTTAGGCATGAGTAAATTTTTACTATTTGACTAGTGCCTTCAGAATTAGTGTCACACAAGCACAGTCCATTGCTGCCCTCTATTGAAACAGTTTTAAACTGCAGTTTAAAAAAAATGCGAGATTAAAAAAAATCTGCTCTGTACCAAACATGTGTTTTCATGTATTTAAATCTACAAACTAACAACAAAGCTTGTATATTTATGTGAAACAAAACATATGAAAACTATAATAAACATTTCTATATTGACATGAAAATCATATAAAATGGTGCCATTTAGTGTAAAAATCATTTTTACAAAATATAATTTCAGCTGAAACGGTTTTAATAAAATTTTTAATATTTCTGTGTAAACCATGAATGTTTCTAACAATTTTTTCAAATTGTATATACAGTATATTAACAGAAATATTCAAAGATTTATAGAAATGTTTATCAGTTTCCATATGTTTTTTTTCCACAGAAATATACAAGCTTTGTTGATTTAAATACATGAAAATATATACAACAACAAAATAAAAATAAAGCATACATACAGAATATGTGAAACTACTCCCTTGCAAGCTACAGTTCTATTTCATTATTGATGCTGGGTGTGATGATGAAGACCATGAAACAAATGAAGATACTTTCTTTCTGCAGTAAAGTGCAGATCTGTGTGACTGAGACAAATCTACATTGTTTTTGAATAGGTCTTCTATACAGTATGCCTGCGGCTTGCCCAAGGTGTGTAAATTACTGGCCACATATAGTTTATGTACCAATGAATCTGGGGAAGTGTTGCTTATTTGAGCTCATCTTGAATCTTCAAATTATTCCATGACTATTGAAAGACTAAAGATCTAATGCAGGCCCACCATGAGCTTCTTTCCTTGGGCACAAATATTTTGGTTTTGGCAGTACCATATTACCTGCAGGAGTGGACAGGGGAGGCCAATCCCTCATATATCAAAAGAAACAAAAAAGTCCAGCCACAGGAAATAAAATTACATCCTTTATTTCTTCATATGTTCAAGAGTCCATGAGATAGTGATGTATGGGATATAATACCCAAGATGTGGAAGTCCATGAGTCACTAGAGAGGTATGGATAAAATATAAAACAGCTATTTCTGTTGAGAAATTAAATAAAAAAAATAATTAAGTTCTATTAAAAAAATTAAAAAAACTCAAATCATATGCACTAGAATCAAACTGAGACAGCTGCCTGAAGAACCTCTCTACCAAAGGCTGCTTCAGAAGAAGCAAAGACATCAAAATGGTAAAATTTAGTAAATGTATGCAAAGAAGACCAAGTTGCTGCTTTGCAAATTTGATCAACTGAAGCTTAATTCTTGAAAGCCCAAGATGTAGTGACTGATCTAGTAGAATGAGCTGTAATTCGCTGAGGAGGAGACTGTCCCGCCTCCAAATAAGCTTTGTGAATCAAAAGCTTCAACCAAGATTCCAAGGAAATGGCAGAGGCTTTTCTGACCTTTTCTGGAACCAGCAAAAAATAACAAATAGACTAGAAGTCTTTCTGAAATCTTTAGTAGCCTCAACATAATATTTCAAAGCTATTACCACATCCAAAGAATGCAAAGACCTTTTAAGAGTATTCTTAGGATTAGGACACAAGGAAGGAACAATAATTATCCTAGTGATGTTGTCACGAATACCTCATGATTTAGCTGCCAAGGGGTTAATTCTCTTTAGCCTGTGAGCTTAAAAAACATAATTTATGTAAGAACTTACCTGATAAATTCATTTCTTTCATATTAACAAGAGTCCATGAGCTAGTGACGTATGGGATATACATTCCTACCAGGAGGGGCAAAGTTTCCCAAACCTTAAAATGCCTATAAATACACCCCTCACCACACCCACAAATCAGTTTAACGAATAGCCAAGAAGTGGGGTGATAAGAAAAAGTGCGAAGCATATAAAATAAGGAATTGGAATAATTGTGCTTTATACAAAAAAATCATAACCACCACAAAAAAGGGTGGGCCTCATGGACTCTTGTTAATATGAAAGAAATGAATTTATCAGGTAAGTTCTTACATAAATTATGTTTTCTTTCATGTAATTAACAAGAGTCCATGAGCTAGTGACGTATGGGATAATGACTACCCAAGATGTGGATCTTTCCACACAAGAGTCACTAGAGAGGGAGGGATAAAATAAAGACAGCCAATTCCTGCTGAAAATAATCCACACCCAAAATAAAGTTTAACAAAAAACATAAGCAGAAGATTCAAACTGAAACCGCTGCCTGAAGAACTTTTCTACCAAAAACTGCTTCAGAAGAAGAAAATACATCAAAATGGTAGAATTTAGTAAAAGTATGCAAAGAAGACCAAGTTGCTGCTTTGCAGATCTGGTCAACCGAAGCTTCATTCCTAAACGCCCAGGAAGTAGATACTGACCTAGTAGAATGAGCTGTAATTCTTTGAGGCGGAGTTTTACCCGACTCAACATAGGCAAGATGAATTAAAGATTTCAACCAAGATGCCAAAGAAATGGCAGAAGCTTTCTGGCCTTTCCTAGAACCGGAAAAGATAACAAATAGACTAGAAGTCTTACGGAAAGATTTCGTAGCTTCAACATAATATTTCAAAGCTCTAACAACATCCAAAGAATGCAATGATTTCTCCTTAGAATTCTTAGGATTAGGACATAATGAAGGAACCACAATTTCTCTACTAATGTTGTTGGAATTCACAACTTTAGGTAAAAATTCAAAAGAAGTTCGCAACACCGCCTTATCCTGATGAAAAATCAGAAAAGGAGACTCACACGAAAGAGCAGATAATTCAGAAACTCTTCTAGCAGAAGAGATGGCCAAAAGGAACAAAACTTTCCAAGAAAGTAATTTAATGTCCAATGAATGCATAGGTTCAAACGGAGGAGCTTGAAGAGCTCCCAGAACCAAATTCAAACTCCAAGGAGGAGAAATTGACTTAATGACAGGTTTTATACGAACCAAAGCTTGTACAAAACAATGAATATCAGGAAGAATAGCAATCTTTCTGTGAAAAAGAACAGAAAGAGCAGAGATTTGTCCTTTCAAAGAACTTGCGGACAAACCCTTATCCAAACCATCCTGAAGAAATTGTAAAATTCTCGGTATTCTAAAAGAATGCCAAGAAAAATGATGAGAAAGACACCATGAAATATAAGTCTTCCAGACTCTATAATATATCTCTCGAGATACAGATTTACGAGCCTGTAACATAGTATTAATCACGGAGTCAGAGAAACCTCTATGACCAAGAATCAAGCGTTCAATCTCCATACCTTTAAATTTAAGGATTTCAGATCCGGATGGAAAAAAGGACCTTGTGACAGAAGGTCTGGTCTTAACGGAAGAGTCCATGGCTGGCAAGATGCCATCCGGACAAGATCCACATACCAAAACCTGTGAGGCCATGCCGGAGCTATTAGCAGAACAAACGAGCATTCCCTCAGAATCTTGGAGATTACTCTTGGAAGAAGAACTAGAGGCGGAAAGATATAGGCAGGATGATACTTCCAAGGAAGTGATAATGCATCCACTGCCTCCGCCTGAGGATCCCGGGATCTGGACAGATACCTGGGAAGTTTCTTGTTTAGATGAGAGGCCATCAGATCTATCTCTGGGAGCCCCCACAATTGAACAATCTGAAGAAATACCTCTGGGTGAAGAGACCATTCGCCCGGATGCAACGTTTGGCGACTGAGATAATCCGCTTCCCAATTGTCTACACCTGGGATATGAACCGCAGAGATTAGACAGGAGCTGGATTCCGCCCAAACCAAAATTCGAGATACTTCTTTCATAGCCAGAGGACTGTGAGTCCCTCCTTGATGATTGATGTATGCCACAGTTGTGACATTGTCTGTCTGAAAACAAATGAACGATTCTCTCTTCAGAAGAGGCCAAAACTGAAGAGCTCTGAAAATTGCACGGAGTTCCAAAATATTGATCGGTAATCTCACCTCCTGAGATTCCCAAACTCCTTGTGCCGTCAGAGATCCCCACACAGCTCCCCAACCTGTGAGACTTGCATCTGTTGAAATTACAGTCCAGGTCGGAAGAACAAAAGAAGCCCCCTGAATTAAACGATGGTGATTTGTCCACCACGTTAGAGAGTGTCGAACAATCGGTCTTAAAGATATTAATTGAGATATCTTCGTGTAATCCCTGCACCATTGGTTCAGCATACAGAGCTGAAGAGGTCGCATGTGAAAACGAGCAAAGGGGATCGCGTCCGATGCAGCAGTCATAAGACCTAGAATTTCCATGCATAAGGCTACCGAAGGGAATGATTGTGACTGAAGGTTTCGACAAGCTGTAATCAATTTTAGACGTCTCTTGTCTGTTAAAGACAGAGTCATGGACACTGAATCTATCTGGAAACCCAGAAAGGTTACCCTTGTTTGAGGAATCAAAGAACTTTTTGGTAAATTGATCCTCCAACCATGATCTTGAAGAAACAACACAAGTCGATTCGTATGAGACTCTGCTAAATGTAAAGACGGAGCAAGTACCAAGATATCGTCCAAATAAGGAAATACCACAATACCCTGTTCTCTGATTACAGACAGAAGGGCACCGAGAATCTTTGTGAAAATTCTTGGAGCTGTAGCAAGGCCAAACGGTAGAGCCACAAATTGGTAATGCTTGTCTAGAAAAGAGAATCTCAGGAACTGATAATGATCTGGATGAATCGGAATATGCAGATATGCATCCTGTAAATCTATTGTGGACATATAATTCCCTTGCTGAACAAAAGGCAATATAGTCCTTACAGTTACCATCTTGAACGTTGGTATCCTTACATAACGATTCAATAATTTTAGATCCAGAACTGGTCTGAAGGAATTCTCCTTCTTTGGTACAATGAAGAGATTTGAATAAAACCCCATCCCCTGTTCCGGAACTGGAACTGGCATAATTACTCCAGCCAACTCTAGATCTGAAACACAATTCAGAAATGATTGAGCTTTCACTGGATTTACTGGGACATGGGAAAGAAAAAATCTCTTTGCAGGAGGTCTCATCTTGAAACCAATTCTGTACCCTTCTGAAACAATGTTCTGAATCCAAAGATTGTGAACAGATTTGATCCAAATTTCTTTGAAAAAACGTAACCTGCCCCCTACCAGCTGAACTGGAATGAGGGCCGTACCTTCATGTGAACTTAGAAGCAGGCTTTGCCTTTCTAGCAGGCTTGGATTTATTCCAGACTGGAGATGGTTTCCAAACTGAAACTGCTCCTGAGGACGAAGGATCAGGCTTTTGTTCTTTGTTGAAACGAAAGGAACGAAAACGATTGTTAGCCCTGTTTTTACCTTTAGATTTTTTATCCTGTGTTAAAAAAGTTCCTTTCCCACCAGTAACAGTTGAAATAATAGAATCCAACTGAGAACCAAATAATTTGTTTCCCTGGAAAGAAATGGAAAGTAGAGTTGATTTAGAAGCCATATCAGCATTCCAAGTCTTAAGCCATAAAGCTCTTCTGGCTAAGATAGCCAGAGACATAAATCTAACATCAACTCTAATAATATCAAAAATGGCATCACAGATGAAATTATTAGCATGCTGGAGAAGAATAATAATATCATGAGAATCACGATTTGTTACTTGTTGCGCTAGAGTTTCCAACCAAAAAGTTGAAGCTGCAGCAACATCAGCCAATGATATAGCAGGTCTAAGAAGATTACCTGAACATAGATAAGCTTTTCTTAGAAAAGATTCAATTTTTCTATCTAAAGGATCCTTAAACGAGGTACCATCTGACGTAGGAATGGTAGTACGTTTAGCAAGGGTAGAAATAGCCCCATCAACTTTAGGGATTTTGTCCCAAAATTCTAACCTGTCAGGCGGAACAGGATATAATTGCTTAAAACGTTTAGAAGGAGTAAATGAATTACCCAATTTATCCCATTCCTTAGCAATTACTGCAGAAATAGCATTAGGAACAGGAAAGACTTCTGGAATAACCGCAGGAGCTTTAAAAACCTTATCCAAACGTATAGAATTAGTATCAAGAGGACTAGAATCCTCTATTTCTAAAGCAATTAGTACTTCTTTAAGTAAAGAGCGAATAAATTCCATCTTAAATAAATATGAAGATTTATCAGCATCAATCTCTGAGACAGAATCCTCTGAACTAGAAGAGTCCAAAGAATCAGAATGATGGTGTTCATTTAAAAATTCATCTGTAGAGAGAGAAGATTTAAAAGACTTTTTACGTTTACTAGAAGGAGAAATAACAGACAAAGCCTTCTTTATGGATTCAGAAACAAAATCTCTTATGTTATCAGGAACATTCTGCACCTTAGATGTTGAGGGAACTGCAACAGGCAATGGTACATCACTAAAGGAAATATTATCTGCTTTAACAAGTTTGTCATGACAATTAATACAAACAACAGCTGGAGAAATAGCTACCAAAAGTTTACAGCAGATACACTTAGCTTTGGTAGATCCAGCAGGCAGTGGTTTTCCTGTAGTATCTTCTGGCTCAGATGCAACGTGAGACATCTTGCAATATGTAAGAGAAAAAACAACATATAAAGCAAAATAAATCAAATTCCTTATAAGACAGTTTCAGGAATGGGAAAAAAATGCCAAACATCAAGCTTCTAGCAACCAGAAGCAAATGAAAATGAGACTGAAATAATGTGGAGACAAAAGCGACGCCCATATTTTTTGGCGCCAAATAAGACGCCCACATTATTTGGCGCCTAAATGCTTTTGGCGCCAAAAATGACGCCACATCCGGAACGCCGACATTTTTGGCGCAAAATAACGTCAAAAAATGACGCAACTTCCGGCGACACGTATGACGCCGGAAACGGAAATGAATTTTTGCGCCAAAAAAATCCGCGCCAAAAATGACGCAATAAAAACATAATTTATGCTTACCTGATAAATTCCTTTCTTCTGTTGTGTGATCAGTCCACGGGTCATCATTACTTCTGGGATATAACTCCTCCCCAACAGGAAATGCAAGAGGATTCACCCAGCAGAGCTGCATATAGCTCCTCCCCTCTACGTCAGTCCCAGTCATTCGACCAAGAAACAACGAGAAAGGAGTAACCAAGGGTGAAGTGGTGACTGGAGTATAATTTAAAAGATATTTACCTGCCTTAAAACAGGGCGGGCCGTGGACTGATCACACAACAGAAGAAAGGAATTTATCAGGTAAGCATAAATTATGTTTTCTTCTGTTATGTGTGATCAGTCCACGGGTCATCATTACTTCTGGGATACCAATACCAAAGCAAAAGTACACGGATGACGGGAGGGATAGGCAGGCTCATTATACAGAAGGAACCACTGCCTGAAGAACCTTTCTCCCAAAAATAGCCTCCGAAGAAGCAAAAGTGTCAAATTTGTAAAATTTGGAAAAAGTATGAAGCGAAGACCAAGTTGCAGCCTTGCAAATCTGTTCAACAGAGGCCTCATTCTTAAAGGCCCAAGTGGAAGCCACAGCTCTAGTGGAGTGAGCTGTAATTCTTTCAGGAGGCTGCTGTCCAGCAGTCTCATAGGCTAAACGTATTATGCTACGAAGCCAAAAAGAGAGAGAGGTAGCAGAAGCTTTTTGACCTCTCCTCTGTCCAGAGTAAACGACAAACAAGGAAGAAGTTTGGCGAAAATCTTTAGTTGCCTGCAAGTAGAACTTGAGGGCACGAACTACATCCAGATTGTGTAAAAGACGTTCCTTCTTTGAAGAAGGATTTGGACACAAGGATGGGACAACAATCTCTTGATTGATGTTCCTGTTAGTGACTACCTTAGGTAAGAACCCAGGTTTAGTACGCAGAACTACCTTGTCTGAGTGAAAAATCAGATAAGGGGAATCACAATGTAAGGCTGATAACTCAGAGACTCTTCGAGCCGAGGAAATAGCCATTAAAAACAGAACTTTCCAAGATAACATTTTTATATCAATGGAATGAAGGGGTTCAAACGGAACACCCTGTAAAACGTTAAGAACTAAATTTAAACTCCATGGTGGAGCAACAGCTTTAAACACAGGCTTGATCCTAGCTAAAGCCTGACAAAAGGACTGGACGTCTGGATTTTCTGACAGACGTCTGTGTAACAAGATGGACAGAGCTGAAATCTGTCCCTTTAATGAACTAGCTGATAAACCCTTTTCTAAACCTTCTTGTAGAAAAGACAATATCCTAGCGATCCTAACCTTACTCCAGGAGTAACCTTTGGATTCGCACCAGTATAGGTATTTCCGCCATATTTTATGGTAAATCCTTCTGGTAACAGGCTTCCTAGCCTGAATCAGGGTATCAATAACCGACTCAGAAAAACCACGTTTTGATAAAATCAAGCGTTCAATTTCCAAGCAGTCAGCTTCAGAGAAGTTAGATTTTGGTGTTTGAATGGACCCTGTATCAGAAGGTCCTGTCTTAGAGGTAGAGACCAAGGCGGACAGGATGACATGTCCACTAGATCTGCATACCAAGTCCTGCGTGGCCAAGCAGGTGCTATTAGAATTACTGATGCTCTCTCCTGTTTGATTTTGGCAATCAATCGAGGAAGCAGCGGGAAGGGTGGAAACACATAAGCCATCCTGAAGTTCCAAGGTGCTGTCAAAGCATCTATCAGAACTGCTCCCGGATCCCTGGATCTGGACCCGTAGCGAGGAAGTTTGGCGTTCTGGCGAGACGCCATGAGATCTATCTCTGGTTTGCCCCAACGTCGAAGTATTTGGGCAAAGACCTCCGGATGAAGTTCCCACTCCCCCGGATGAAGAGTCTGGCGACTCAAGAAATCCGCCTCCCAGTTCTCCACTCCCGGGATGTGGATTGCTGACAGGTGGCAAGAGTGAGACTCTGCCCAGCGAATTATCTTTGATACTTCCATCATTGCTAGGGAGCTTCTTGTCCCTCCCTGATGGTTGATGTAAGCTACAGTCGTGATGTTGTCCGACTGAAACCTGATGAACCCCCGAGTTATTAACTGGGGCCAAGCCAGAAGGGCATTGAGAACTGCTCTCAATTCCAGAATGTTTATTGGAAGGAGACTCTCCTCCTGATTCCATAGTCCCTGAGCCTTCAGAGAATTCCAGACAGCGCCCCAACCTAGTAGGCTGGCGTCTGTTGTTACAATTGTCCAGTCTGGCCTGCTGAATGGCATCCCCCTGGACAGGTGTGGCCGATGAAGCCACCATAGAAGAGAATTTCTGGTCTCTTGATTCAGATTCAGAGTAGGGGACAAATCTGAGTAATCCCCATTCCACTGACTCAGCATGCATAATTGCAGCGGTCTGAGGTGTAGGCGTGCAAAAAGTACTATGTCCATTGCCGCTACCATTAAGCCGATCACCTCCATGCATTGAGCTACTGACGGGTGTTGAATGGAATGAAGGACGCGGCATGCATTTTGAAGTTTTGTTAACCTGTCTTCTGTCAGGTAAATCTTCATTTCTACAGAATCTATAAGAGTCCCCAAGAACGGAACTCTTGTGAGAGGAAAGAGAGAACTCTTCTTTTCGTTCACTTTCCATCCATGCGACCTTAGAAATGCCAGAACTAACTCTGTATGAGACTTGGCAGTTTGAAAGCTTGAAGCTTGTATTAGAATGTCGTCTAGGTACGGAGCTACCGAAATCCCTCGCGGTCTTAGTACCGCTAGAAGGGCACCCAGAACCTTTGTGAAGATTCTTGGAGCCGTAGCCAATCCGAATGGAAGAGCTACAAACTGGTAGTGCCTGTCTAAGAAGGCAAACCTTAGATACCGGTGATGATCTTTGTGGATCGGTATGTGAAGGTAAGCATCCTTTAAATCCACTGTGGTCATGTACTGACCCTCTTGGATCATGGGTAAGATTGTCCGAATAGTTTCCATTTTGAACGATGGAACTCTTAGGAATTTGTTTAGAGTCTTTAAATCTAAGATTGGCCTGAAAGTTCCCTCTTTTTTGGGAACCACAAACAGGTTTGAGTAGAACCCTTGTCCTTGTTCCGACCACGGAACCGGATGGATCACTCCCATTGTTAACAGATCTTGTACGCAGCGTAGAAACGCTTCTTTCTTTATCTGGTTTGTTGACAACCTTGACAGATGAAATCTCCCTCTTGGGGGAGATAATTTGAAGTCTAGAAGGTATCCCTGAGATATGATCTCTAGTGCCCAGGGATCCTGAACATCTCTTGCCCAGGCCTGGGCGAAGAGAGAGAGTCTGCCCCCTACTAGATCCGGTCCCGGATCGGGGGCTCTCGGTTCATGCTGTCTTTGGGGCAGCAGCAGGTTTCCTGGCCTGCTTGCTTTTGTTCCAGGACTGGTTAGGCTTCCAGCCTTGCCTGTAACGAGCAACAGCTCCTTCCTGTTTTGGTGCAGTGGAGGTTGATGCTGCTCCTGTTTTGAAATTCCGAAAGGGACGAAAATTAGACTGTCTAGCCTTAGCTTTGGCCTTGTCTTGAGGTAGGGCGTGGCCCTTACCTCCCGTAATGTCAGCGATAATTTCTTTCAAACCGGGCCCGAATAAGGACTGCCCCTTGAAAGGTATATTAAGTAATTTGGACTTAGAAGTAACATCAGCTGACCAGGATTTTAGCCACAGTGCCCTGCGTGCCTGTATGGCGAATCCTGAGTTCTTAGCCGTAAGTTTGGTTAAATGTACTACGGCCTCCGAAATGAAAGAATTAGCTAGTTTAAGGACTCTAAGCCTGTCCGTAATGTCGTCTAGCGTAGAGGAACTAAGGTTCTCTTCAAGCGACTCAATCCAAAATGCTGCCGCAGCCGTAATCGGCGCGATACAAGCAAGGGGTTGTAATATAAAACCTTGTTGAACAAACATTTTCTTAAGGTAACCCTCTAATTTTTTATCCATTGGATCTGAGAAAGCACAGCTATCCTCCACCGGGATAGTGGTACGCTTAGCTAAAGTAGAAACTGCTCCCTCCACCTTGGGGACCGTTTGCCATAAGTCCCGAGTGGTGGCGTCTATTGGAAACATCTTTCTAAATATTGGAGGGGGTGAGAACGGCACACCGGGTCTATCCCACTCCTTAGTAACAATTTCAGTTAGTCTCTTAGGTATAGGAAAAACGTCAGTACTCGCCGGTACCGCAAAGTATTTATCCAACCTACACAGTTTCTCTGGTATTGCAACAGTGTTACAATCGTTGAGAGCTGCTAAGACCTCCCCTAGTAGTACACGGAGGTTCTCCAATTTAAATTTAAAATTTGAAATATCTGAGTCCAATCTGCTTGGATCAGAACCGTCACCCACATAATGAAGCTCTCCGTCCTCATGCTCTGCGAGCTGTGACGCAGTATCAGACATGGCCCTAGCATTGTCAGCGCACTCTGTTCTCACCCCAGAGTGATCACGCTTGCCTCTTAGTTCAGGTAATTTAGACAAAACTTCAGTCATAACAGTAGCCATATCTTGTAATGTTATCTGTAATGGCCGCCCAGATGTACTAGGCGCCAAAATATCACGCACCTCCCGGGCGGGAGATGCAGGTACTGTCGCGTGAGGCGAGTTAGTCGGCATAACTCTCCCCTCGCTGTTTGGTGAAATTTGTTCACATTGTACAGATTGACTTTTATTTAAAGTAGCATCAATACAGTTAGTACATAAATTTCTATTGGGCTCCACCTTGGCATTGGAACAAATGACACAGATATCTTCCTCTGAGTCAGACATGTTTAACACACTAGCAAAAAAACTTACAACTTGGTTATAATCTTTTTTAGCAAAAAAACGCACTGTGCCTCAAAGAGGTACTAACGATTAAATGACAGTTGAAATAATGAACTGAAAAACAGTTATTGCATCAAACTTTAAAACAACACAACTTTTAGCAAAGGTTTGTTCCCATTAGTAAAAAACAACACTAATTAAATTTGTACATAAGAAAACAAAACAACGTTTTTTATACACAGTCACTATAAGAATTCTCACAGCTCTGCTGAGAGAATTTACCTCCCTTCAAAGAAGTTTGAAGACCCCTGAGATCTGTCAGAGATGAACCGGATCATGCAGGAAATATAAAAGTAGCTGACTGGAATTTTTTGATGCGTAGCAAAGAGCGCCAAAAACGGCCCCTCCCTCTCCCACACAGCAGTGAAGAGAAACGAAACTGTCACAATTAAAGCAAAAAACTGCCAAGTGGAAAATAATGCCCAAACATTTATTCACACAGTACCTCAGCAATGTAAACGATTCTACATTCCAGCAAAAACGTTTAACATGAGAATAGTTATTAAAAAGGATTAGTGACCTTTAACACAGTAGTTCCGGTGAAATACCATCCCCAGAATACTGAAGTGTATACATACATGTCATTTTAACGGTATGGCAGGCTTTTCTCATCAATTCCATTCAGAAAATAAAAACTGCCACATACCTCAATGCAGATTCATCTGCCCGCTGTCCCCTGATCTGAAGCCTTTACCTCCCTCAGATGGTCGAGAACAGCAATATGATCTTAACGACTCCGGTTAAAATCATAGTAAAAAAATCTCTGTCAGATTCTTCCTCAAACTCTGCCAGAGAAGTAATAACACGCTCCGGTGCTATTTTAAAATAACAAACTTTTGATTGAAGTCATAAAAACTAAGTATAATCACCATAGTCCTCTCACACATCCTATCTAGTCGTTGGGTGCAAGAGAATGACTGGGACTGACGTAGAGGGGAGGAGCTATATGCAGCTCTGCTGGGTGAATCCTCTTGCATTTCCTGTTGGGGAGGAGTTATATCCCAGAAGTAATGATGACCCGTGGACTGATCACACATAACAGAAGAAATGAAGCATTTTCAGCCCCCGCGAGCCTAACAGCCCACAGGGAAAAAAGTCAAATTTTTGAGGTAAGACAAAATATGATAATTTAAAGCATAATCCCAAATATGAAACTGACTGTCTGGAAATAAGGAAAGTTGAACATTCTGAGTCAAGGCAAATAAATGTTTGAATACATATATTTAGAACTTTATAAATAAAGTGCCCAACCATAGCTTAGAGTGTCACAGAAAATAAGACTTACTTACCCCAGGACACTCATCTACATGTTTGTAGAAAGCCAAACCAGTACTGAAACGAGAATCAGTAGAGGAAATGGTAAATATAAGAGTATATCGTCGATCTGAAAAGGGAGGTAAGAGATGAATCTCTACGACCGATAACAGAGAACCTTATGAAATAGACCCCGTAGAAGGAGATCACTGCATTCAATAGGCAATACTCTCCTCACCTCCCTCTGACATTCACTGCACGCTGAGAGGAAAACCGGGCTCCAACTTGCTGCGGAGCGCATATCAACGTAGAATCTAGCACAAACTTACTTCACCACCTCCCTTGGAGGCAAAGTTTGTAAAACTGATTTGTGGGTGTGGTGAGGGGTGTATTTATAGGCATTTTAAGGTTTGGGAAACTTTGCCCCTCCTGGTAGGAATGTATATCCCATACGTCACTAGCTCATGGACTCTTGTTAATTACATGAAAGAAATACATTTGTTTTTTTAAGAACTGTGTCCTATGTTTATGTTTGTTTTTTGTGATAAAACCAGACCCCATTATAAATTGTTTCAGAGTTCCACTTGAATAAATGTTATCATAAAGGCATTGAATTCAGGCCGTAAAAGTGTCGGTTTTAGAGACACAGCACAGTGCCTCTTCACAGAAACTGATAAGGTCAATAAAGGGACATGGGTATAAGGTAGATATGTGTTTAAAACATGTTATGACATTAGATGAAGGTAAATATGACAACCATGTCATATTTGGTATCAAATTGATTATCACGATGCAACTAAGAGATTGCATTTCTGTTAATATGAAAATGGATGCATCTAGCAGAAATTATGATATGTTCTATAATTTCAGGGAAAGACTTAGTTTATTGGCGGTTGTAAAAGATAAGAGGCTTCTCAGCCCCTGCAAAGAAAAATTGTATAAAGTTTTTGTGTTTTAACATGTAAAGTTGTCATTCTTACAAGGCAAGCTGTTCTACAGAGTAAGGAGCCCTTGCTTCATGCCATCTCCCTGGCACACAGATTCCAAAGACTAGTATAGTATGAGGTTTCTATTTTCTTCTTTTTATTTTGAAAAACTGTTTGCTTGTGTGTAATTTTATTTGTAACAACTTTTTATTAATAATGCATTGTGCATAATAATTTTTGGCATAATAAATAATTAATTTATTAAGCTTTGGCCTTTGTCTAATATTAGAACCACATTACTGAAAGAGACTGGAGTATTAGAACTGTATATTTTAGGTTATTTTCTGCTAAATTGTATTCTGAGAGTTAATGTGTAAGTCTGGGTCTTAGGATTTTCCCTTTAATAAATCATAAGTGGTGGCAGCATAGTTAGTTTAGTGTGGGTGGCATTAAAGGGGAGTTTGGGGCATTTCTTTTATGTCTAGTACAGACTAAAGAGTGTTGTTAACATTAGCACTCACTGAACTAAATCACAAGCTTGGCTGGTGTGGCTAGATTGTGACATATTAGTGACAGTAGAAGGGGGTCTGATAACCCTTTCTGTGCCAAACAAGTGACTGGTGCAGGGTTGGATAACCCTGGTCGTCACAGATGTTGTTAGAATTCACAACTTTAGTTAAAAATGTAAACAACGTCTGCAAAACAGCATTATCTGGATGAAAAATCAGATAAGAAGACTCACAAGAGAGCAGACTATTCAGAAACTCTTCTAGCAGAAGAGATAGCCAAAAAAAATAACTTTCCAAGAAAGCCGTTTAATATCCAAAGAATGCATAGGCTCAAAATGAGGAGCCTGCAAAATCTTTAAAACCAAATTGAGACTCCATTGAGGAGAAATTGATTTAATAACAGGTTTGATACGAATCAAAGCCTGAACAAAACAGAGAATATCAGGAAGCTCAGCAATCTTTCTATGAAATAAGACAGAAAGAGCTGAGATTTGTCAAAGTATTTGCAGCCAAACCTTTATCCAAACCATCCTGAAGAAACTGTAGAACTCCATGAAATATAGGTTTTCCAAACCCTATGATAAATATTCCTTGAAACAGACTTGCAAGCCTGTATCATAGTGTTAATTTCTGAGTCAGAGAAACCTCTATGACTAAGCTTTTAATTTCCATGCCTTCAATTTAGAGATTTGAGATCCTGATGGAAAACTGGACCATGAGACAGAAGGTCTGGTCTTATAGGAAGTGACCAAGGCTGACAACTGGACATTCGGACAAGGTCCGCATACCAAAACCTGTGAGGCCATGCTGGTGCTATCAGAAACACATAAGATTGTTCTATTATGATCTTGGAGATCACCTTTGGAAGAAGAGCCACAGGCGGAAAAATTTAAGCAGGTTGGCAAAACCCGGGAACTGCTAGAGCATCCATCATTTCCCCCTAAGTGTCCCTGGACCTGGAAAGGTATCTGGGAAGTTTCTTGTTCAGATGAGAGGCCATCAGATCTATTTCTGGAAGACCCTACATCTGTACAAGTTAAAAAAACATATCTGGATGGAGAGAACACTCCCCCAGATGTAGAGAATGACGGCTGAGATAATCCGCTTCCCAATTGTCTAAACCTGGGATATGAATCGCAGAGATTTGACAAGAGTTTGATTCTGCCCAAGAAAGTATCAGAGAAACTTCTTTCATTGCTAAAGGACTCCAAGTCCCCCCTTAATGATTGAGATATGCCACTGTTGTAATATTGTCTGTTTGAAAATGATTGTAAAGTTCTCACTTCAATAGAGGCCAAGCCTGAAGAGCTCTGAAAATAGCACAGAGTTCTAAAATATTGATTGGTAACCTCGCCTTTTGAGGATTCCAAACCCCTTGTGCTGTCAGAGACCCCTAGACAGCTCCCCAACCTGTAAGTATTGCATCTGTTGTGATCACAGTCCAGAAAGGATGTACAAAGGAGGCCCCATGAACAATAAGGTGGTGGTTTAACCACCAAGTCAAAGAGAGTTGAGTGTTGGAATTTAAGTATATCAACTGCAATATCTGAGTATAATCCCTGCAACACTGGTAAGCTGTAGAGGTCTCATATGAAAAAGAGCAAAGGGGATTGCGTCTGATGCTGCAATCATGAGACCTAAAGCTTCAATGCACATAGTCACTGAAAGGAATGATAGAGACTGAAAGTTTAGACAAGCAAAGACAAATTTAATTTGTCTCTTGTTTGTTAGAGAAAGAGTCATGGTCACTGAATCTATCTGGAAACCTAAGAAGGTGACCTTTTCTCATGAATCAAGAAACTCTTTGGTAAACTGATCCTCCAACCATTTTTTTGAAGAAACAACATTAGCTAAATGAAAAAATTGAGCTAGTATCAAGATATCACCCAAATAAGGAAAAACAGCAATACCCTGCTCTCTGATTACAGATAGAAGGATACCGAGAACCTTCGAGAAAATCCTTGGTGCTGTTGCTAGGCGAAATGGAAGAGCAACAAATTGGTAATGCTGGTCTAGAAAAGAGAATCTCAGAAAGCGATAGTTGTCTGGATGAATTAGAATGTGAAGATAAGCGTCCTGTAAGTCTATTGTGGACATAAAATGACCTTGCTGAACAAAAGGCAGAATAGTCCTTATAGTCACCATCTTGAAAGTTGGAACACTTACAAAACGATTTAAAGTTTTCAGATCCAGGATTGGTCTGAATGAATCTTCCTTCTTTGGGACAATGAATAGATTTGAATAGAAACACAATCCCTGTTCCTGCTTAGAAACTGGTACAATCACCCCTGAAAGCTCTAGGACTGAAACAGACTTCAGAAAAGCCTTAGCCTTCACAGGGTTTGTTGGAACATGAGTAAGAAAGAATCTTCCCTTCGGAGGTCTTATTCTGAAACCTAATCGATACCCTTAAGAAACAATATTCTGAATCCACTGATTTTGGACAGAGTCTGTCCAAACTCTTTGAAATAGCTTTAGTTTGTCCCCTACCAGAAGAACTGGCTTGAGGCCTGCACCTTCATGGAGGTTTAGGGGCAGGATTTGGTTTCTTATAAGGCTTGGATATATTTCAATTCGGAGATGGTCTCCAATTAGAGCCAAAGGCCTTAGGGGAAGGAGTGGTTGTCTGTTCTCTAATCTGACGAAATGAACGAAAACAATTGGGAGCTTTAAATTTATCCTTAGATTCTGGTCTGGGTCAGAAAAAACTCCCTTCCCCTTAGTGATACTGGAAATATTAGATTCCAATTAAGAACCAAAAAACATAATTTATGTAAGAATTTACATGATAAATTCATTTATTTCATATTGGCAAGAGTCCATGAGCTAGTGACGTATGGGATATACAATCCTACCAGGAGGGGCAAAGTTTCCCAAACCTCAAAATACCTATAAATACACCCCCACCACACCCACAATTCAGTTTAACGACTAGCCAAGAAGTGGGGTGATAAGAAAGGAGCAAAAAGCATCAACAAGGAATTGGAATAATTGTGCTTTATACAAAAAAATCATAACCACCATAAAAAAGGGTGGGTCTCATGGACTCTTGCCAATATGAAAGAAATTAATTTATCAGGTAAATTCTTAAATAAATTATGTTTTCTTTCATGTAATTGGCAAGAGTCCATGAGCTAGTGACGTATGGGATAGCAAATACCCAAGATGTGGAACTCCACGCAAGAGTCAATAGAGAGGGAGGGATAAAAATAAAGACAGCCAATTCCGCTGAAAAATTAATCCACAACCCAAATCAAAAAGTTTTTTTTTTTTGTTTTTTTTTCCAGAATAAATTTTTATTAATAAATAGGTTACATAAACCATAAAACAACACAAATAGCATTTGACATAAGTCGAAGTGGGGTTACACGCAGTCAGGCAGAGGAGGGATGATTTACAATAAGGATCGGTGTATTCAGTATAAGAATCATAAATATTATAGAGACATTTCCCAATGCGTGTCGAACATATCTGTTGTTATGTTTTGGTTATTCTAAGGAAACATTAAAATTTTACATTTTAAATAAAGTATCGCAATGTATGCCATACTTAAGATGTCTGACAGTCATGTGTGGCAGCTAGTAGGTGTACATAGTATACATGTAAGATAGTTGGGGTGCGAGGATCTACTCTATACATCCTCACATGGAGGGGGGGGGGGAAAGGAAAGGGAAGGCATCAGGGGTGGGAGGGGGGGGAGTTTTTTATGTCTCAGCATCTCTGCTCAGAAACAGCGGGGCACATCTCCCAGGACGACCAGGGTCACAAGCCAGAACAGGCCAACAGCAGTCAAGGGAAGGAAGAGTTACGTAGCCAATTTAAGGAGTGTTTCCCAGGGTTCCCAGATCTGACTAAAGGTAGTAGATTGGTTGTTCATCCGAAAGACATAGTCTTCCATAGATTTGATGTAGTGCAAATGGTCAACCACTGCTTGCCATCTTGGGGGCTGTTGTTTCTTCCAATTTCTGGCTATCAACATCTTTACAGATGTCAGCAGGTAGACCAACAGATATCTCTTATACTTCGGAATCTTTTTTACCCCTATATGTAGGAGGGCTAGGCCCGGGGCATCAGGTGTCGGGAGCTCCTGTGCTGCACAAATCGCAGAGGTCTTAGACCAGAGCGGTCTCAGTCGATCACACGACCACCACACATGTAGTGGTGTGCCGATCTCGCCACATTCTCTCCAACACAGGGGAGAGTGGCTAGGGTATATAGTGCGAAGCTTAGTTGGCACCAGGTGCCATCTTGTAATGATCTTGAAATATAGTTCATACAGCGTGACACAATGGAGAGCAGTTTTGGTTAATTGTATCGCCCTAGACCAGTCCAGGGGAGTGAAGGTCAATCCCAATTCTGTTTCCCAGGAGATCATATGTCTTGTCTTTATAAGGGTGGGCGGCCCTAGAAGAGATTGGTAGTGAGCAGTCAGGGGCTTGTACAGTTGTTGGTTAGTTTTCCACCTGATCTCCCAGGTGGTGGGGGCCCTGATCTTGTCGGTCAGGAATCCCCAGGCCTTCATAAGGGATCTAAGTCTCGTGAGATCAAAGTCTAGTTGACGAGGGATGTCATACCTAGCTATCATGTCTTGGTTTGAGAGGAGGTTTTCGTTCCGGTAAAAGTCTCCCAAGGAGACAATCTCATGGGTCCTCCAGAGGGTAAGCTTGACATTAGGCAGTTCCCGTAAGAGTGACAAGACTGGATGAATGGGGGACGGATGCGGGGCTATCAATTGGTTGTGTCTCAGTTGGAACCAAGCTGTTTGACAGCCTTTGATAAGTTGGTTTGAGACTGGTATTCGTGCAGCTAAATGTTGGGGGACCCATAATAGGTCTGAGAGATCAATGTATGCCGGAAGGGAAGCTTGTTCTAGTTCCCTCCACCTAGTAGGGGGTAGGTCAGGTCCCCACGCTGAGACATGCGTAAGCATGGCCGCCTGATAGTATAGTTGAACGTTAGGTAGGCCCAGTCCACCTCTGGTTACTGGGGCCTGCAACGTGGCTGCCGCTACTCTCGGCCGCTTGCCTTCCCAAACATATGAAATGAATAAGGTTTGGAAACCGTGTAAGATCCGTTCTGGGACTGAGATGGGGACGCACCTCATAATGTAGGTTAATTTGGGGAGGATCATCATTTTAAGGGCAGCTATTCTGCCCATCCATGAGATTTCCTCGTATTTCTTAGACTTCAACTTAGAGTCTATCCTCTTTAGTAGAGTTGCGTAATTCTCCTGTATCACTGTGTCCTTTACATGGGACAGGAATACCCCTAAGTGTCTGATCCCGATCGTAGACCACTTGAATGAATAGGACCTCCTAAGACGTCTCTGTTCCTTCTCCCCAACGAGTATCGTGTAGGCCTCCGTTTTAGCAACATTAATTTTGTAGTTTGATATTTTGCCGAAGGCGTCGATAATTTCCAGGAGAGGGGGCAATGAATCTAGCGGGTTTGTTAGGAAGAGGGTGAGATCGTCAGCGAAAAGCGCTAACTTCTGTAGGGTATCATGAATCTGAAGGCCCTGGACTCCCGTATTTTCTCTGATTGCCTCCGCTAGCGGCTCCATAACTAGAGCAAAAAGGAGCGGGGACAGGGGACACCCCTGCCTGGTCCCGTTACTGATGGGAAATTTAGGCGAGCAAAAACCCAATCCCTTAACTACCGCCGTCGGGAAGGCGTTAAGGGCTGCGACAGCCGTCCGGAACACCCGGGGGAGCCCAAAACGCTCCATAGTACAAAACATGTATTCCCACCCCACCCTGTCAAATGCTTTTTCTGCGTCTAAAGACAGGGTGAGGAGGGGCAATTCCATATCAGCCGCTTCCATGAATATATTGAGGAGTCTGCGGGTGTTGTCAGTACCCTGTCTGCCCTGGATAAATCCCACTTGATCTAAGTGGATAAGTGAGGATAGATGTTTTCCAAGTCTGGTTGCCAGGACTTTGGCATAGACCTTTACGTCCACATTAATTAGCGAAATTGGTCTGTAGCTCTCGCAGAGCGAGGGGTCTTTCGCTTCTTTGGGAATGGTCAGGATGCTAGCCTCCAAGTATTCGGGAAGGAAAGCTCCAGTTTCTGCAACTTCCTGGTAGAGGCGTAGCAGAAAGGGGGATAAGAGGTGGACAAGATTACGATAAAATAGACCCGTGAACCCATCAGGGCCAGGTGCTTTATGAGGTTTCAGAGCGAGGATAGCCGCCTTTACTTCCAATTAGATCATCAACTGATTCCGCATCCAAAGAAGGGAGGTTTAATTTCGCCAGAAACTGCTGGATCGCCAATCGGTTTATATCCGTCCCTGAATATTCATTTTTTAAGTTGTATAGGGAGGTGTAATAAGCAGCAAATGCCTTCCCTATGGCTTTTGGTGAGCGAACTACGCCCGCAGGTGTGGTAATCAGAGGAATTCTAGCTTGAACCGCGCGGTCTCTAAGTTTACGGGCAAGTAATCTGTCAGCTCTATTTCCTTTGTAGAAATATAGCTGTTTAAGTCTCACTAGATTTGCTTGGACCCGAAGCTGCTCTCTCTTGTTGATCTGCTCTCTAATGGAACCTATTCGTTCAGCCAGGGTGGGCAAAGGGGTATTTTTGTTACTCAATTCGATTTGCCTCAGTTCAGCATATAATTTTGCATGGGGGATTCTGTTTTTAGCTTTCTGGATTGAGCTCTTTTTAATAAAATGTCCCCTAAGATAGGCTTTAAATGAGGCCCACAGTATTTCCTGGCTTGTGTCACCTGTGTCATTAAGTCTTAGAAAGTCTGAGATGGTCTCAATAATTTGGGGAATTTCTGTTTCAGAGAGAAATTGATCTGGGAGTTTCCAGGAGGGTCTACTGTCGGGGGGACGCAACTCCAAGCACCCAGCACTAACCAAATCATGGTCAGACCATGGACACGGTCGTATACGTGGGGCGCAGAATTGGTCTAATGTCCAGGAGTCGCAAAGCAAGTAATCAATCCTGGAGTAGGAGTTATGTGGTTTGGAGTGATGGGTGTAGTCCCTGTCAGTTGGGGCGAGGCAGCGCCAGATGTCATAAAGACCATGCTGGTACATGAGCTTGCGCAGCGCATTAGATTGAGTATTAAGGTTACGGTCAGTGGGATAAGCTTTAGGAGTCTTTTTGTCTAGGGTGGGGTCCCAAACCAAATTCAGGTCTCCTCCTATCAGTAGGTGGCCTCTCCTAACTTCACTTAGTCTCCTTAGAAACTTTCTCAAAAAGGGTATCTGCTTAGCGTTTGGGGTATAGATTGAGGCCAGGGTATATAGGATACCATTGAGGGTACAGATCAAAATCAGGTATCTACCTTCAGGGTCACGTTCTATATATTCTGTAGTACAGCAGACATCTCTGTGAATTAGGATCGCTACTCTTTTTCTCAGTGAAAGATGCCGTTTCACATATGGGGTAGTGGGCTGGATTACGGAAAGGTCTAAGCTTTTTATCCCAGTGTGTCTCCTGGAGGAAAACAATGTGTAGTCTATGGGAATTCAAAAAATTGGCTAGGAGACTTCGCTTAGTGGGGGAATTTAAACCCTGAGCATTAAGGGTGGCTACAGTAATAGGAGCCATAGGGCCCGCAGGGTATAGGTCTCCTTTGGACTGAGGAGAGGGGAGAGGGGGTAAGAGAGGAAGAACAGGTTGCAGGGGGAGGAATAAGTTGTGGGGAAGGAGATGGGTAAGTTGTTTAAGTGAAGGTAAGCTTCACTTATTCACTTAAAATCAGTATGTAGTGTCACAAGGACTGTCAGGACTTGGTGTGATGTGTATATTACACTATCTCAATGAGTGCTCTTGCTAGTAATAGCAAGAGAACACAGCTATCAAGGTGGGGGGGGGAGGCCAGAGTGCGAGGCCTAACCCCAGTCAGCCATTTTTGGCTCGTGCTTCTGATCTAAACTAGTGTCGGGGTTCTTCTACATGTGTCTAATATATCTTACTACTTGGAGTGTGCGATGGTTCAAGCATAGTAAAAACATAACCCAAGATAGGTCGAGCATTGGTAAAATTCAATATACCTAAACAAGGTAGTCTAACTGTAAACAAATAACAATCATTGGTAAAGGTATTATGGTGACAATTGAGCTCATGCAAGACCCTATAACGTGGTGAAGGGAGGGCGAGGAAGACTAAGTCAGATAGCAATAATCGCTAGACCAGAGTCAAATTTCGTCTAACTAAGCCCCGCACTCCCCACCACCCATAGTGTGTGGCAGCCCTCGTGTGACGAGAGCAAATCTCCTAGAAAAAAGAAACATAAAAAAAACAATACTAACATTACAGAGTTTCAAGACATCTGAACATGCATTTGAGAATAGCAAAGAAGCCGCAATCAAGGACGGCAAGGACATCCTGAAAAATAGCAAATTACACTATATCTGAACAAGTTGGCAAAACTGTAAACACATAATAATCAATGGAAGGGTATTATCCCAACAGTTCAACACTTGAGTGACACCCCAGCGTGGCGAGGGGAGCATGGGGAGGACAAAGTTAGGTAGTGATACGACTACATTATAGTCAAGCTTCGTCTAATTGGACCCCAGACTCCCCGTCGTCCACGATGTGTGGCAGTTAACTTGCGGGTAGAGCAGAGCTTAGAAAAAGCTGACTCTCTAAAATGTCAGCATGTCTGAATATGCTATCTAAACAGGGAACAGACCACAATCAATAGTAACAGTATTATTTTGACACTCTAAAGCAATAATGGAAATATGAAGGTAGAGAAACCTGATAGTAAAAATTGCTGAAGTTATCCATGAACAGTTATTAAGGTGGCATTAAGGGGGGTAGATAGCCCCTAGAGGAGATATCTAAACTCTCAAAGGGAAGTACAGTAACTCCCTACACAGGGTGCGGGAGGAAGAGCTGAACAAAGGGGAACTCATGTTGTGTGAGGCTCATCAGTGGCACTGCTGGTAGACGGGGTCTTGCCCGATTGCTGCTGATGTTTCTTCTGGGTGTTGCTTAGTCTCTGAGGAAGGGGCCGCCACTCGGGGGCCGAGGCTCTCAGTCATCTGGTGGGATCTTTGTCGTGATGAGCTCCAGGTGGATCTGGTGGTAACAAATCCCACCTCTGCATGAGTTCTCTAGCTTGTTGTGGGGTGGATACTGTGTACTGGTGGCCATCTTTAGTTACGTGAAGCTTCACAGGAAATCCCCATCTGTACTTTATGGCTTTGTCTCTCAGCAATCTAGTGTATGGCTGATAGTGGCGCCGTAGTTGGAGAGTGTGTGGGGAGAGGTCTTGATAGATTTGTAGGTCAGAGTACTGTTCTGGGAGGTTTCTGCCACCTACTAATGCCCGAAGTAATTTATCTCTAAAGGTGTAATAGTGTAGCCGCGCTACAACGTCTCTTGGTTTATCTCCCTCTGCTGACCTGGGTCTCAATGCCCTGTGTACCCGATCAATCAGCATTTCCTGACCTTCCTCTGGGCCAATGATTGCGGTGAAAAACTCTCGTAGGTACTTGTCTAGGTCCTGAGGGAGGACAGACTCCGGTATACCCTTCACTCGGATGTTGTTGCGCCGGGTGCGGTCCTCCAGGTCGGCTAGTTTGACCTCTAGATCAGAAATTTGTTCAGCTAGGCACTGAGAGTAGCCAAGTAGGTTGGTGTGATCGATCATTAAATCTTCTTGCTTACGTTCAATAGTGTCAGTGCGTTCTCCAATAGAAGCTATATCACGCTTCAGATCTGCATGGCTCTTCTCGAATTTCTTTGAGAGGGAGTCATGGTGGGAGGCCAGGAGTGTTGTGATAGAATCCATAAGGTTGTTGTTAACCTCCTGGCCGGTGCGTAGGGAGCGCCCCACTGATTGAAGCAGGGCAGTCTCACTAGGAGTTTCAGCAGAATCACTGACATCCGTGAGCTCTTCATCTGTGCCAGCTGGGGATCTAGAAAGGGGTTTACTGAAATGGTCCACCACTGTGCGTTTAGGAGTGTTAGGGGGCTTTTGTTTTCTTTTGAAGGTTTGGGGCATTTTTCGGCTTTGCATGGACATTCAGCAAAATTAAGGATAAAAGATAGCACTATAATGGTCTGCTTTGATCAGGCTGACTGGGGTCACGGCATCAAGGGGCTACCTACATAGTTACAAAATATATTACATCAAAGCAGAATTGTTTAGGTCTGTACAGCTATAGGGGGTAGATGTCACACACTACCCTATCAGCAATATTGTCGGGCTAACTGCACCAAAAACACCAATATTCCCTCTCGACTCGGGGGAAAGGGATACGACCGAAGGGAAGGGGAAAAGGGAAGTGGAAGTGACCAGCCTGGACAAGCCAGGCCGGAAAGGATGAGTCTTGAGGGATTACTCTTGTTTGGCTGCACGTATCTATCTAAGTACAATACACATTAATTATGAAGAGAGCAACCTGTGGAAAAAAGAAGCAGTTAGGCAAGCAGTAAAGCAGTGCAGGAATTAATTGTAAATTCGTATGTCTGGTATATTTACGGTATCTGAGGACCTGCAAAGGGTTAAAGTTGTTAGGCAGATTAAAGTAACACTCCACCTTAAGCTGATGCTCAAGGACACCTGTGCTGACGCAGCAGCAATAAATGGACAATAACAGTACACTTATAGTTGGAAAGTTCCTCTATGTAGAGCTTGGCCTTAGGTATAGGTGAGAGTACAACTTTTACCAGTCAAGCAATCAGTATTAGATGTGTAGTAGGTACAGGGCCAGTTCAGTGTAGGTAATGGGTATGTCCCAACAAAGTTACTCTCTTTAGGGAGGTATAGTTGACAGAAAAGTCTCTATGGCAGGGGTGATCCTTATTGTACCAGCTGCTGTGTGATAGAGTTAAATGTATGCAGGCTACTCACCGGGGTCAGAGGAGGCAGAGAAAGGTGTCAGCTGAACTGACTGGCTCTTACCCGGTCTTGCTGCAGGGCACTTGTGATGCAAAAAACTGATGAATTTGTAGTATATCTCTAGGGCCGTGAGCCTTGCAGTCGACTGGGCTCTCTGTGTAGGAGTTGCAAAAGTGAGAAGGCCCCAAGATGGCGGGTGTTCGCGCCTTTTCTTCAGGCTCACTGAGGAAGGATCGTAGCTGGTCCCCAGGGACCACAAAAACCTGGCAGATCTTCGGGGTCACCGGACCCACCGGGAGGTGAGGATGGTCAGTGTAGCGGTCAACTACAGGTCCGGTAACCTCAAGTGCTCCAGAGGTAGCTCAGAGAAGCCCCTAAGCGCCGGACAGCCCCACTCGCACGGGAAGAAACAGCAGCGAAGCACTCCGGAGCGGATCCCCGACCCTCCGGAGTGATGCGGTAGGATGAGGCTCAATCAGCGGCAGGGCAGGCTAAGGTGGGTTAGGCAGTTACTCCGGAGCGGAGCTGCCGCACTAGTAGTGGAACCAGTTGGGAGTCTGTCCGCTTCAGGAGGGTTGCGGTAAGTAGCGTTAGTGGCGCGAGAGGCAGGCCAGCAGGTCCAGATGGCTAGGGAATCGGCAGTCTCACTCAGGGTACCTCTCTGGTAAGTTCGGCAATGAGCGGTGAAGGCCTGGTCTGTATACCGCAGTAATGCAGCCGACAGTTTCTGCGTAAGGGAGCCCAAAAGGTTGAGTTGGGCACAATGTTCTGCCCCTAGTCAGTGTCCACTATATTTCTAGTAATAAGTTGGGCAAATGACCCAAAGATTGTCCTTTATATGGCTTTTTATGTCTTTAGGGCTCAGGAGCTCAGCACACGCACGTCTGATCAGCTCAGTGGCTAACTCTGCCCCCCCCAAATCAAAAAGTTTTAATCTTTATAATGAAAAAAACTGAAATTATAAGCAGAAGAATCAAACTGAAACAGCTGCCTGAAGTACTTTTCTACCAAAAACTGCTTCTGAAGAAGATAAAACATCAAAATGGTTGAATTTAGTAAAAGTATGCAAAGAAGACCAAGTTGCTGCTTTGCAAATCTGATCAACAGAAGCTTCATTCTTAAAAGCCCAGGAAGTGGAAACTGACCTAGTAGAATTAGCCGTAATCCTCTGAAGCGGGGATTTACCTGACTCCAAATAAGCATGATGAATCAAAAGCTTTAACCAAGATGCCAAAGAAATGGCAGAAGCCTTCTGACCTTTCCTAGAACCAGAAAAGATAACAAATAGACTAGAAGTCTTCCTGAAATCTTTAGTAGCTTCAACATAATATTTCAAAGCTCTTACCACATCTAAAGAATGTAAAGATCTCTCCAGAGAATTCTTAGGATTAGGACACAAAGAAGGGACAACAATTTCTCTACTAATGTTGTTGGAGTTCACAACTTTAGGTAAAAATTTAAACGAAGTCCGCAAAACCGCCTTATCCTGATGAAAAATTAGAAAAGGAGACTCACAAGAAAGAGCAGATAATTCAGAAACTCATCTAGCAGAAGAGATGGCCAAAAGGAACAATACTTTCCAACAAAGTAATTTAATGTCCAAAGAATGCATAGGCTCAAACGGAGGAGCCTGTAAAGTCTTCAAAACCAATTTAAGACTCCAAGGAGGAGAGATTGATTGAAAGACAGGCTTGATATGAACCAAGGCCTGTACAAAACAATGAATATCAAGAAGTTTAGCAATTTTTCTGTGGAAAAGAGCAGAGACTTGTCCTCTCAAGGAACTTGCAGACAAACCCTTATCTAAACCATCCTGAAGAAACTGTAAAATTCTAGGAATTCTAAAAGAATGCCAAGAGAATTTATGAGAACACCATGAAATGTAAGTCTTCCAAACTCGATAATAAATCTTTCTAGACACAGATTTACGAGCCTGCAACATAGTATTAATCACTGAGTCAGAGAAACCTCTATGACTTAGCACTAAGCGTTCAATCTCCATACCTTCAAATTTAATGATTTGAGATCATGATGGAAAAACGGGCCCTGATATAGAAGGTCTGGCCTTAACGGAAGTGGCCAAGGTTGGCAACTGGACATCCGAATAAGATCTGCATAACAAAACCTGTGTGGCCATGCTGGAGCCACCAGCAGTACAAACGAACGCTCCATTATGATTTTGGAAATCACTCTTGGAAGAAGAACTAGAGGCGGAAAAATATAAGCAGGCTGATAACTCCAAGGAAGTGTCAACGCATCCACTGCTTCCGCCTGAGGATCCCTGGACCTGGACAGATACCTGGGAAGTTTCCTGTTTAGATGAGAAGCCATCAGATCCATTTCTGGAAGCCCCCACATCTGAACAATCTGAAAAAACACATCTGGGTGAAGAGACCACTCTCCCGGATGTAAAGTCTGATGACCGAGATAATCCGCTTCCAAATTGTCTATACCTGGGATATGGATCGCAGAAATTAGACAGGAGCTGGATTCCGCACAAAGCAAGTATCCGAGATACTTCTTTCATAGCTTGAGGACTGTGAGTCCCACCCTGATTGACATACGCCACGGTTGTGACATTGTCTGTCTGAAAACAAATAAACGGTTCTCTCTTCAGTAGAGGCCAAAACTGAAGAGCTCTGAGAATCGCACGGAGTTCCAAAATATTGATTGGTAATCTCGCCTCTTGAGATTTCCAAACCCCCTGCACTGTCAGAGATCCCCAGACAGCTCCCCAACCTGAAAGACTTGCATCAGTTGTGATCAAAGTCCAGGTTGGACGACCAAAAGAGGCCCCTTGAACTAAACGATGGTGATCTAACCACCAAGTCAGAGATAATCGAACATTGGGATTTAAGGATATTAATTGTGATATCTTTGTATAATCCCTGCACCATTGGTTCAGCATACAAAGCTGAAGAGGTCTAATGTGAAAACGAGCAAAGGGGATCGCGTCCGATGCTGCAGTCATGAGACCTAAAACCTCCATGCACATAGCTACTGAAGGGAATGATTGAAACTGAAGGTTCCGACAAGCTGCAACCAATTTCAGATGTCTCTTGTCTGTTAGAGACAAAGTCATGGATACTGAATCTATTTGGAAGCCTAAAAAGGTTACCCTTGTCTGAGGAATCAAATAACTTTTTGGTAAATTGATCCTCCAACCATGTCTTTGAAGAAACAACACTAGTTGACTCGTGTGACTCGTAAAGACTCGTAAAGACTGAGCAAGTACCAATATGAGTGTGTTTATTACCCAGTCTCATAATAGAGTGGAGTTTTTACCTATTGCAGTCCTCTAGTCATAGGCTCAGAACCATATTACAGTAAGGTTATTATTGATTTAAGTGCTTTCATCCCGTGTAATAAACACACTCATATTCACCTATTTAGTCCTGCTGCTCAGGTGTTGTTTACACATAGTATACTCATTTTGAGCTGTATTGCCAAGCGGGTACTACTGACTTTACCTTGGTACTTAACTCACGGCTCTCACTCTGATAGTTTTATTTAGTTATAACTATTACTGCTTATTAGCTAAATATATACTAATTACTCTGGAGAGACTTGATACAACTTGTATACATTTACTATCTGATACTTCATTAGTAATTGGTAACACTTTATAAGTACTAGGACCTTTGTGTAGCTACCCATCTAGCTTACACTCTTTACTCACACGCTGACCTTCCTCCAATTCGTAATTTTAATTGTGTGTTTTTTTGTCTTTTTTGGTTGTTTTTAAATGAACTAATAATAAAAGTTATATTTTACTCTCAGACTATCTGACCCCCCCACTCACTATGAGGTGGTGTCTTTTATAGTGCTTGATCATTACATGGACTAGCGAGTGCTATTTGTGTATACTTCTAGTTGGTTAGTTTTTCTATCCAACTTTTCTTTTTTTTTTATTTCTCCTATACACAGCACCAAGCTAGGAAGTCACTCTCATTGTACTGGAGTATCCTTTTTATTAGGCAATAGTCCGCTTTAATACTCAGTAGTGCCATTGGTCTCTTTTCTTTAGTAGCTAAAGACATATATCTAACATCAATTCTAATGATATCAAAAATGGCATCACAAATTAAATTAATAGCATGTTGAATAAACTTAACAATGCTATACACATTATGATCTGGTACTTGTTGCGCTAAGGTTTCCAGCCAAAAAGTTGAAGCAGCTGCATCATCAGCCAAAGAAATAGCAGACCTAAGAAGATGACCTGAACATAAATAAGCCTTCCTTAGATAAGATTCAAGTTTCCTATCTAAAGGATCTTTAAAAGAAGTACTATCTGCCGTAGGAATAGTAGTATGCTTTGCAAGAGTAGAGATGGCCCCATCAACTTTGGGGATCTTTTCCCAAAACTCCAATCTATCAGTCGGCAAAGGATACAGTTTCTTAAACCTTGAAGGAGTAAAAGAAGTACCCAGTCTATTCCATTCCCTAGAAATCACATCTGAAATAGCATCAGGAACTGGAAAAACCTCAGGAATAACTACATGAGGTTTAAAAACTGAATTTAAACGTTTACTAGTTTTAATATCTAGAGGACTAGTTTCCTCCATATCCAATGTAATCAACACTTCTTTAACAAAGAACGAATATACTCCATTTTAAATAAATAAGAAGATTTGTCAGTGTCCATATCTGAGGCAGGATCTTCTGAATCAGAGAGATCCTCATCAGAGAAGAATAATTCAGTATGTTACCGGTCAATTGAAATTTCATTAACTTTATGAGAAGTTTTAAAAGACCTTTTACGTTTATTAGAAGGCGGAATGGCAGACAAAGCCCTCTGAATAGAATCAGAAATAAATTATTTTAAATTTACAGGTATATCTTCTGCATTAGATGTTGAGGGAACAGCAACAGGTAATGAACTACTACTGATGGATACATTCTCTGCATGTAAAAGTTTATCATGACAACTATTACAAACCACAGCTGGGGGTATAACCTCCACAAGTTTACAACAGATGCACTTAGCTTTGGTAGAACTGTTATCATGCAGCAGGGTTCCAACAGTGATTTCTGAGACAGGTTCAGATTGAGACATCTTGCAAATGTAAGAGAAAAAAACAACATATAAAGCAAAATGATCAATTTCCTTATATGGCAGTTTCAGGAATGGGAAAAAATGCAAACAGCATAGCCCTCTGACATAGAAAAGAAAAAGACACCAATCCACATATAGCAGATAATCAGGTTAGTGAAAATGTGGTAAGTGCTAGGGTACTGAGATATTAAGCTCCTCTTTAAAAAGACAAGATCCCTAAAACTTGTCTAAAAAAACTGTATCAAGAAAGGGGGAGTGGGGTATAAAGAGGGCGCCAGAGGCTAAAAATATATCCACACTTTCAATATAGGTTATATAGCAAATATTTAATAAAACAAAACAATTCTAATAAAAACTTAGTTTCATATGGAGGGGACGTCTCCCCAAGGTACAATGCATATATATATAAAAAATATATTTAAAAAGAGAGATGACCTTGCTGTTGGCAAACAATTATCAGCATATGATCAGAAGCAATGGATACAAATTGTATTCAAATTAGGCAGATATCTAATGCCTTAGCTATATATAACTGTGAGTGAACTTGGAAAAAAAAAATTTATGCTTACCTGATAAATTTCTTTCTTTTGCGATGTACCGAGTCCACAGATTCATCCTAACTTGTGGGATATTGTCCTTCCTGACAGGAAGCAGCAAAGAGAGCACCACAGCAGAGCTGTCTATATAGCTCCCCCCTTAACTCCACCCCCCAGTCATTCGACCGAAGGCCAAGGAAGAAAAGGAGAAACTATAAGGTGCAGAGGTGACTGATGTTTACATAAAGAAATACTATCTGTCTTGAATAGACAGGGCGGGCCGTGGACTCGGTACATCGCAAAAGAAAGAAATTTATCAGGTAAGCATACATTTTGTTTTCTTTTGCATGATGTACAGAGTCCACGGATTCATCCTAACTTGTGGGATACGAATACCAAAGCTTTAGGACACGGATGAAGGGAGGGACAAGACAGGAACCTAAACGGAAGGCACCCCTGCTTGCAAAACCTTTCTCCCAAAAATAGCCTCCGAAGAAGCAAAAGTATCAAATTTATAAAATTTTGAAAAGGTATGAAGCGACGACCAAGTCGCAGCCTTACAAATCTGTTCAACAGAAGCATCATTTTTAAAAGCCCATGTGGAAGCTACCGCTCTAGTAGAATGAGCTATAATCCTTTCAGGAGGCTGCTGTCCAGCAGTCTCATAAGCCAAACGGATGATGCTTTTCAGCCAAAAGGAAAGAGAAGTCGCCGTAGCCTTTTGACCCCTACGCTTTCCAGAATAGACAACAAACAAAGAAGATGTTTGACGAAAATCTTTGGTTTCCTGCAAATAAAATTTCAAAGCACGAACCACGTCCAAGTTGTGCAACAGACGTTCCTTCTTACAAGAAGGATTAGGACACAGAGAAGGAACAACAATTTCTTGATTGATATTCCTGTTAGTAACAACCTTAGGTAGGAACCCAGGCTTGGTACGCAAAACCACTTTATCAGCATGGAACACAAGATAAGGAGAGTCACATTGTAATGCAGATAGTTCAGAAACTCTTCAAGCTGAAGAGATAGCAACTAGGAACAAAACTTTCCAAGATAAAAGCTTAATATCTATGGAATGCATGGGTTCAAACGGAACCCCCTGAAGAACTCTAAGAACTAAATTTAGACTAGGTTTAAACACAGATTTAATTCTAACTAAAGCCTGACAAAAAGCCCGAACGTCTGGAACATCTGCCAGATGCTTGTGCAACAAAATAGACAGAGCAGATATATGTCCCTTTAGGGAACTATCTGATAATCCTTTCTCCAATCCCTCTTGGAGAAAAGACAAAATCCTAGGAATCCTGATTTTACTTCAGGAGAAGCCTTTGAATTTGCACCAAAAAAGATATTTACGCCATATCTTATGATAAATTTTCCTGGTAACAGGCTTTCGAGCCTGAATCAAGGTATTTATGACTGACTCAGAGAAACCCCGCTTTGATAGAATCAAGCGTTCAATCTCCAAGCAGTCAGTTGCAGAGCAATTAGTTTTGGATGCTTGAATGGACCTTGAATCAGAAGGTCCTGTCTCAATGGCAGAGATCATGGTGGAAGGGATGACATGTCCACCAGGTCTGCATACCAAGTCCTACGTTGCTACGCAGGTGCTATCAAAATCACTGATGCTCTCTCCTGTTTGATTCTGGCAATCAGACATGGAAGGAGAGGGAAAGGTGGAAACACATAAGCCAGGTTGAACGACCAGGGTACTGCTAGAGCATCTATCAGTACAGCCTGAGGATCCCTTGACCTGGAGCCATAACGAGGAAGTTTGGCGTTCTGACGAGACGCCATCAGATCCAACTCTGGTGTGCCCCATAGCCGAACCAGCTGAGCAAACACCTCCGTATGGAGTTCCCACTCCCCCGGATGAAAAGTCTGACGACTTAGAAAACTGCCTCCCAGTTCTCTACACCTGGGATATAGATCCCTGACAGATGGCAAGAGTGAGCCTCAGCCCATTGGATTATCCTTGAGATCTCTATCATCGCTAAGGAACTCTTTGTTCCGCCCTGATGATTGATATAAGCCACAGTTGTGATGTTGTCCGACTGAAACCAGATGAATCTGCCCGAAGCCAGCTGAGGCCATGCCTGGAGAGCATTGAATATCGCTCTTAATTCCAGAATATTTATTGATAGGAGAGCCTCCTCCCGAGTCCACAAACCCTGAGCTTTCAGGGAATTCCAGACTGCACCCCAGCCCAGAAGACTGGCGTCTGTCGTCACTATAACCCATTCTGGCCTGCGGAAACACATTCACTGGGACAGATGATCCTGTGACAACCACTAAAGAAGAGAGTCCCTGGTCTCTTGATCCAGATTTATCTGAGGAGATAAATCCACATAATCCCCATTCCACTGATTGAGCATGCATAGTTGCAGTGGTCTGAGATGCAAGCGAGCAAACTGAACTATGTCCATTGCTGCTACCATTAGTCCGATTACCTCCATACACTGAGCCACTGACGGCCGAGGAATGGAATGAAGAGCTCGGCAGGTGGACAAAATCTTTGATTTCCTGACCTCCGTCAGAAATATTTTCATGTCCACCGAGTCTATCAGAGTCCCTAGAAATGAAACTCTTGTGAGGGGGGAAAGAGAACTCTTTTTTACGTTCACTTTCCACCCGTGAGACCTTAGAAAGGCCAACACTAAGTCCGTGTGAGACTTGGATAATTGGAAGGACGACGCTTGAATTAGAATGTCGTCTAGATAAGGTGCCACTGTTATGCCCTGTGGCCTTAGAACCGCCAGAAGGGACCCTAGCACCTTCGTGAAGATTTGCGGCGCCGTGGCCAACCCGAAAGAAAGAGCCACAAACTGATAATGCTTGTCCAGAAAGGCGAACCTGAGGAACTGGTGATGATCTTTGTGGATAGGAATGTGCAGATACGCATCCTTTAAGTCCACGGTGGTCATATATATAGTCCGAATGGTCTCCATCTTGAAAGATGGAACTCTTAGGAATTGGTTTAGGATCTTGAGATCCAGAATTGGTCTGAAGGTTCCCTCCTTTTTGGGAACTATAAACAGATTGGAGTAGAACCCCTGCCCCTGTTCTGCTTTTGGAACTGGGCAGATCACTCCCATGGTAAAAACATAATTTATGTAAGAACTTACCTGATAAATTCATTTCTTTCATATTAGCAAGAGTCCATGAGCTAGTGATGTATGGGATATACATTCCTACCAGGAGGGGCAAAGTTTCCCAAACCTTAAAATGTCTATAAATACACCCCTCACCACACCCACAAATCAGTTTAACGAATAGCCAAGAAGTGGGGTGATAAGAAAAAAGTGCGAAAGCATAAAAAATAAGGAATTGGAATAATTGTGCTTTATACAAAAAAATCATAACCACCACAAAAAAGGGTGGGCCTCATGGACTCTTGCTAATATGAAAGAAATGAATTTATCAGGTAAGTTCTTACATAAATTATGTTTTCTTTCATGTAATTAGCAAGAGTCCATGAGCTAGTGACGTATGGGATAATGACTACCCAAGATGTGGATCTTTCCACGCAAGAGTCACTAGAGAGGGAGGGATAAAATAAAGACAGCCAATTCCTGCTGAAAATAATCCACACCCAAAATAAAGTTTAATGAAAACATAAGCAGAAGATTCAAACTGAAACCACTGCCTGAAGTACTTTTCTACCAAAAACTGCTTCAGAAGAAGAAAACACATCAAAAATGGTAGAATTTTAGTAAAAGTATGCAAAGAGGACCAAGTTGCTGCTTTGCAAATCTGATCAACAGAAGCTTCATTCCTAAACGCCCAGGAAGTAGAAACTGACCTAGTAGAATGAGCTGTAATCCTTCGAGGCGGAGTTTTACCCGACTCGACATAGGCATGATGAAATAAAGATTTCAACCAAGATGCCAAAGAAATGGCAGAAGCTTTCTGGCCTTTTCTAGAACCGGAAAAGATGACAAATAGACTAGAAGTCTTTCGGAAAGACTTAGTAGTTTCAACATAATAATACAAAGCTCTAACAGCATCCAAAGAATGCAATGATTTCTCCTTAGAATTCATAGGATTAGGACATAATGAAGGAACCACAATTTCTCTACTAATGTTGTTAGAATTCACAACCTTAGGTAAAAAATTCAAAAGAAGTTTGCAGCACCGCCTTATCCTGATGAAAAATCAGAAAAGGAGACTCACAAGAAAGAGCAGATAATTCAGAGACTCTTCTGGCAGAAGAGATGGCCAAAAGAAACAAAACTTTCCAAGAAAGTAATTTAATGACCAAAGAATACATGGGTTCAAAAGGAGGAGCTTGAAGAGCCCCCAGAACCAAATTCAAACTCCAAGGAGGAGAAATTGACTGAATGACAGGTTTTATACGAACCAAAGCTTGTACAAAACAATGAATATCAGGAAGATTAGCAATCTTTCTGTGAAAAAGAACACAAAGAGCAGAGATTTGTCCATTCAAGGAACTTGCGGACAAACCTTTATCTAAAATATCCTGAAGAAACTGTAAAATTCTCGTTATTCAAAAAGAATGCCAAGAAAAATGATGAGAAAGACACTAAGAAATATAAGTCTTCCAGACTCTATAATATATCTCTCTAGATACAGATTTACGAGCCTGTCACATAGTATCAATCACAGAGTCAGAGAAACCTCTTTGACCAAGAATCAAGCGTTCAAACTCCATACCTTAAAATTTAAGGATTTGAGATCCTGATGGAAGAAAGGACCTTGCGACAGAAAGTCTGGTCTTAACGGAAGAGTCCACAGCTGGCAAGAGGCCATCCGGACAAGATCCGCATACCAAAACCTGTGAGGCCATGCTGGAGCTACCAGCAGGACAAACGAGCATTCCTTTAGAATCTTGGAGAATACTCTTGGAAGAAGAACTAGAGGCGGAAAGATAGAGGCAGGATGATACTTCCAAGGAAGTGATAATGCATCCACTGCCTCCGCCCGAGGATCCCGGGATCTGGACAGATACCAGGGAAGTTTCTTGTTTAGATGAGAAGCCATCAGATCTATTTCTGGGAGTTCCCACATTTGAACAATCTGAAGAAATACCTCTGGGTGAAGAGACCATTCGCCCGGATGCAACGTTTGGCGACTGAGATAATCCGCTTCCCAATTGTCTATACCTGGGATATGAACCGCAGAGATTAGACAGGAGCTGGATTCCGCCCAAACCAAAATTCGAGATACTTCTTTCATAGCCAGAGGACTGTGAGTCCCTCCTTGATGATTGATGTATGCCACAGTTGTGACATTGTCTATCTGAAAACAAATGAACAACTCTCTCTTCAGAAGAGGCCAAGACTGAAGAGCTCTAAAAATTGCACGGAGTTCCAAAATATTGATCGGTAATCTCACCTCCTGAGATTCCCAAACCCCTTGTGCCGTCAGAGACCCCCACACAGCTCCCCAACCTGTAAGACTTGCATCTGTTGAGATTATAGTCCAGGTCGGAAGAACAAAGAAGCCCCCTGAACTAAACGATGGTGATCTGTCCACCACGTCAGAGAGTGTCGTATAATCGGTTTAAAGATATTAATTGAGATATCTTTGTGTAATCCCTGCACCATTGGTTCAGCATACAGAGCTGAAGAGGTCGCATGTGAAAACGAGCAAAGGAGATCGCATCCGATGCGGCAGTCCTAAGACCTAAAATTTCCATGCATAAGGCTACCAAAGGGAATGATTGTGACTGAAGGTTTTGACAAGCTGATATCAATGTTAAACTTCTCTTGTCTGACAAGGACAGAGTCATAGACACTGAATCTATCTGGAAACCTAAAAAGGTTACCCTTGTCTGAGGAATCAATTAACTTTTTGGTAAATTGATCCTCCAACCATGATCTTGAAGAAACAACACAAGTCGATTCGTATGAGATTCTGCGAAAATGTGAAGACTGAGCAAGTACCAAGATATCGTCCAAATAAGGAAATACCAAAACCCCGTTCTCTGATTACAGACAGAAGGGCACCGAGAACCTTTGAAAAAATTCTTGGAGCTGATGCTAGGCCAAACGGTAGAGCCACAAAACTGGTAATGCTTGTCTAAAAAGAATCTCAGAAACTAAAAGTGATCTGGATGAATCGGAATATGCAGAAATGCATCCTGTAAATCTATTGTAGACATATAATGCCCTTGCTTAACAAAAGGCAGGATAGTCCTACAGTTACCATCTTGAATGTTGGTATCCTTACATAACGATTCAACATTGATAGATCCGGAACTGGTCTGAAGGAATTGACCTTCTTTGGTACAATGAAGAGATAGAATAAAACCCCAGCCCCTGTTCCAGAACTGGAACTGGCATAATTACTCCAGCCAACTCTAGATCTGAAACACATTTCAGAAATGCTGAGCCTTTGCTGTGTTTACTGGGACACGGGAAAGAAAAAAATCTCTTTGCAGGAGGCCTTAACTTGAAGCCAATTCTGTACCTTTCTGAAACAATGTTCTGAAACCAGAGATTGTGAACGGAATTGATCCAAATTTCTTTGAAGAAAACGTAATCTGCCCCATACCAGCTGAGCTGGAATGAGGGCCGCACCTTCATGGGTACTTAGGAGCTGGCTTTAGGTTTCTATAAGGCTTGGATATATTCCAAACTGGAAATGGTTTCCAAACTGATACCGCTCCTGAGGATGAATGATCAGGCTTTTGTTCCTTGCTGTGAGGAAAGGAACGAAAACGATTATTAGACCTAAATTTACCTCAGATTTTTTATCCTTTGGTAAAAAAGTTCCCTTCCCTCCAGTAACAGTTGAGATAATAGAATCCAACTGAGAACCGAATAATTTATTACCCTGGAAAGAAAGGGAAAGCAAAGTTGACTTAGAAGACATATCAGCATTCCAAGTTTAATCCATAAAACTTTTCTAGCTAAAATAGCTAGAGACATATACCTGACATCAACTCTAATGATATCAAAAGATGGTATCACAAATAAAATTATTAGCATGTTATAGAATAATAATAATGCTATAAAATTATGATCTGTTACTTGTTGCGCTAAAGCTTCTAACCAAAAAGTTGAAGCTGCAGCAACATCCACTAAAAATATAGCAGGTCTAAGAAGATTACCTGAACATAAGTAAGCTTCTAGCAACCAGAAGCAATAAATAATGAGACTTAAATAATGTGGAGACAAAAATGACGCCCATATTTTTTAGCGCCAAATAAGACGCCCACATTATTTGGCGCCTAAATGCTTTTGTCGCCAAAATGACGCCACATCCGGAACGCCGACACTTTTGACGCAAAAAAAGTCAAAAAATGACGCAACTTCCGACGACACGTATGACGCCAGAAACAGAAAAAAAAATTTGCGCCAAAAAAGTCCGCGCCAAGAATGACGCAATAAAATGAAGCATTTTCAGCCCCCGCGAGCCTAACAGCCCACAGGGAAAAAAGTCAAATTTTTTAAGGTAAGAAAAAATGATTGATTCAAATGCATTATCCCAAGTATGAAACTGACTGTCTGAAAATTAGGAATGTTGAACATCCTGAGTCAAGGCAAATAAATGTTTGAATACATATATTTAGAACTTTATAAAAAAGTGCCTAACCATAGCTTAGAGTGTCACAGAAAATAAGCTTACTTACTTACCCCAGGACACTCATCTACATGTTGTAGAAAGCCAAACCAGTACTGAAACGAAAATCAGCAGAGGTAATGGTATATATATATAAGAGTATATCGTCGATCTGAAAAGGGAGGTAAGAGATGAATCTCTACGACCGATAACAGAGAACCTATGAAATAGACCCCGTAGAAGGAGATCATTGCATTCAAATAGGCAATACTCTCCTCACATCCCTCTGACATTCACTGCACGCTGAGAGGAAAACCGGGCTCCAACCTGCTGCGGAGCGCATATCAACGTAGAATCTAGCACAAACTTACTTCACCACCTCCATAGGAGGCAAAGTTTGTAAAACTGATTTGTGGGTGTGGTGAGGGGTGTATTTATAGGCATTTTAAGGTTTGGGAAACTTTGCCCCTCCTGGTAGGAATGTATATCCCATACGTCACTAGCTCATGGACTCTTGCTAATTACATGAAAGAAAAGGTCTTCTACACAGCGTAAGAACGCCTCTCTTTTTGTCAGGTTTACAGACAATTGAGAAAGATGGAACCTCCCCCTTGGAGGGGAATCCTTGAAATCTAAAAGGTGTCCCTGGGTTACAATTTCTACTGCTCAGGAATCCTGAAGTCTCTTGCCCAGGCCTGAGCAAAGAGAGAGAGAGTCTGCCCCCTACTAGATCCGGTCCCGGATCAGGGGCTACCCCTTCATGCTGACTTAGTGGCAGCAGCAGGCTTTTTGGCCTGTTTACCCTTGTTCCAAGCCTGATTAGGTCTCCAGGTTGGCTTGGATTGAGCAAAGTTCCCCTCTTGCTTTGCAGCAGGGGAAGAGGTAGAGGGACCACTCTTGAAGTTTCGAAAGGAACAAAAAACATAATTTATGTAAGAACTTACCTGATAAATTCATTTCTTTCATATTAGCAAGAGTCCATGAGCTAGTGACGTATGGGATATACATTCCTACCAGGAGGGGCAAAGTTTCCCAAACCTTAAAATGCCTATAAATACACCCCTCACCACACCCACAATTCAGTTTAACGAATAGCCAAGAAGTGGGGTGATAAGAAAAAAGTGCGAAAGCATATAAAATAAGGAATTGGAATAATTGTGCTTTATACAAAAAAATCAAAACCACCACAAAAAAGGGCGGGCCTCATGGACTCTTGCTAATATGAAAGAAATGAATTTATCAGGTAAGTTCTTACATAAATTATGTTTTCTTTCATGTAATTAGCAAGAGTCCATGAGCTACTGACGTATGGGATAATGATTACCCAAGATGTGGATCTTTCCACACAAGAGTCACTAGAGAGGGAGGGATAAAATAAAGACAGCCAATTCCTGCTGAAAATAATCCACACCCAGAATAAAAATTTTAATGAAAAAACATAAGCAGAAGATTCAAACTGAAACCACTGCCTGAAGTACTTTTCTACCAAAAACTGCTTCAGAAGAAGAAAACACATCAAAATGGTAGAATTTAGAAAAGTATGCAAAGAGGACCAATTTGCTGTTTTGCAAATCTGATCAACCGAAGCTTCATTCTTAAACGCCCAGGAAGTAGAAACTAACCTAGTAGAATGAGCTGTAATCCTTTGAGGCGGAGTGTTACCCGACTCAACATAGGCATGATGAAATAAAGATTTCAACCAAGATGCCAAAGAAATGGCAGAAGCTTTCTGATGACAAATAGACTAGAAGTCTTTCAGAAAGACTTAATAGCTTCAACATAATATTACAAAGCTCTAACAGCATCCAAAGAATGCAATGATTTCTCCTTAGAATTCATAGGATTAGGACATAATGAAGGAACCACAATTTCTCTACTAATGTTGTTAGAATTCACAACCTAAGGTAAAAAATTCAAAAGAAGTTCGCAGCACCGCCTTATCCTGATGCAAAATCAGAAAAGGAGACTCACAAAAAGAGTAGATAATTCAGAGACTCTTCTGGCAGAAGAGATGGCCAAAAGAAACAAAACTTTCCAAGAAAGTAATATAATGACCAAAGAATGCATGGGTTCAAAAGGAGGAGCTTGAAGAGCCCCCAGAACCAAATTCAAACTCCAAGGAGGAGAAATTGACTTAATGACAGATTTTATACGAACCAAAGCTTGTACAAAACAATGAATATCAGGAAGATTAGCAATCCTTCTGTGAAAAAGAACAGAAAGAGCAGAGATTTGTCTTTCAAGAAACTTGCGGACAAACCTTTATCTAAACCATCCTGAAGAAATATAAGTCTTCCAGACTCTATAATATATCTCTCTAGATACAGATTTACGAGCCTGTCTCATAGTATCAATCACAGAGTCAGAGAAACCTCTTTGACCAAGAATCAAGCGTTCAAATTCCACACCTTAAAATTAAGGTTTTGAGATCCTGATGGAAAAAAGAACCTTGAGACAGAAGACTGGTCTTAACGGAAGAGTCCACAGCTGGCAAGAGGTCATCCGGACAAGATCCGCATACCAAAACCTGTGAGGCCATGCTGGAGCTACCAGCAGGACAAACGAGCATTCCTTAGAATATTGGAGAATACCCTTGGAAGAAGAACTAGAGGCGGAAAGATATAGGCAGGATGACACTTTTAAGGAAGAGATAATGCCTCCACTGCCGCCGCCCGAGGATCCCTGGATCCGGACAGATACCAGGGAAGTTTCTTGTTTAGATGAGAAGCCATCAGATCTATTTCTGGGAGTTCCCACATTTGAACAATCTGAGGAAATACATCTGGGTGAAGACCATTCGCCCAGGTGCAACGTTTGGTGACTGAGATAATCCGCTTTCCAATTGTCCATACCTGGGATATGAACCGCAGAGATTAGACAGGAGCTGGATTCCGCCCAAACCAAAATTCGAGATACTTCTTTCATAGCCAGAGGACTGTGAGTCCCTCCTTGATGATTGATGTATGCCACAGTTGTGACATTGTCTATCTGAAAACAAATGAACAACTCTCTCTTCAGAAGAGGCCAAGACTGAAGAGCTCTGAAATTGCACGGAGTTCCAAAATATTGATCGGAAATCTCACCTCCTGAGATTCCCAAACCCCTTGTGCCGTCAGATACCCCCACACAGCTCCCCAACCTGTAAGACTTGCATCTGTTGAGATTATAGTCCAGGTCGGAAGAACAAAGAAGCCCCCTGAACTAAACGATGGTGATCTGTCCACCATGTCAGAGAGTGTCGTATAATCGGTTTAAAGATATTAAGTGAGATATCTTTGAGTAATCCCTGCACCATTGGTTCAGCATACAGAGCTGAAGAGGTCGCATGTGAAAATGAGCAAAGGAGATCGCATCTGATGCGGCAGTCCTAAAACCTAAAATTTCCATGCATAAGGCTACCAAAGGGAATGATTGTGATTGAAAGATTGACAAGCTGAAATCAATGTTAAACTTCTCTTGTCTGACAAGGACAGAGTCATAGACACTGAATCTATACTAGAAACCTAAAAAGGTTACCCTTGTCTGAGGAATCAATGAACTGATTGGTAAATTGATCCTCCAACCATGAACTTGAAGAAACAACACAAGTCGATTCATATGAGATTCTTCGAAAATGAGAAGACTGAGCAAGTACCCAGATATCGTCCAATAAGGAAATACCAAAACCCTGTTCTCTGATTTACAGAAAGAAGGGCACCGAGAATCTTTGAAAAAAATTCTTGGAACTGAGGCTAGGCCAAACGGTAGAGCCACAAAACTGGTAATGCTTGTCTAAAAAGAGAATCTCAGACACTAAAAGTGATCTGGATGAATCGGAATATGCAGATACACATCCTGTAAATCTATTGTAGACATATAATGCCCTTGCTAAACAAAAGGCAGGACAGTCCTACAGAAACTAATTGTTGGTATCCTTACATAACGATTCAATATTGATAGATCCGGAACTGGTCTGAAGGAATTGACCTTCTTTGGTACAATGAAGAGATAAAATAAAACCCCAGCCCCTGTTCCAGAACTGGAACTGGCATAATTACTCCAGTCAACTCTAGATCTGAAACACATTTCAGAAATGCTGAGCCTTTGCTGTGTTAACTGGGACACGGGAAAGAAAAAAATCTCTTAGCAGGAGGCCTTAGCTGAAGCCAATGCTGTACCTTTCTGAAACAATGTTCTAAAACCAGAAATTGAGAACGGAATTGATCAAAATTTCTTTGAAGAAAACGTAATCTGCCCCATACCAGCTGAGCTGGAATAAGGTCCGCACCTTCATGGGTACTTAGCAGCTGGCTATAGGTTTTCTATAAGGCTTGGATATATTCCAAACTGGAAATAGTTTCCAAACTGATACCGTTCCTGAGGATGTAGGATCAGGCTTTTGTTCCTTATTGTGAGGAAAGGAAAGAAAAAAATGATTATTAGATCTAAATTTACCTTAGATTTTTATCCTTTGGTAAAAAAGTTCCCTTCCTTCCAGAAACAGTTGAAATAATAATTTATTACTCTGGAAAGAAAAGGAAAGCAAAATTGACTTAGAAGACATATCAGCATTCCAAGTTTAATCCATAAAACTTTTCTAGCTAAAATAGCTAGAGACATATACCTGACATCAACTCTAATGATATCAAAAGATGGTATCACCAATAAAATTATTAGCATGTTATAGAATAATAATAATGCTATAAAATTATGATCTGTTACTTGTTGCGCTAAAGCTTCTAACCAAAAAGTTGAAGCTGCAGCAACCTCCGCTAAAAATATAGCAGGTCTAAGAAGATTACCTGAACATAAGTAAGCTTTTCTTAGAAAGGATTCAATTTTCCTATCTAAAGGATCCTTAAAATGAATTACTATCTACCGTAGGAATAGTAGCACATTTAGCAGGAGTAGGGACAGCCCCATAACCTTAGGGATTTTGTCCCAAAAAAACTCTAATCTGTCAGATGGCACAGGATATAATTGCTTAAACGTTTAGAAGGAGTAAAAGAATTACCCAAATTATTCCATTCCCTGGAAATTACTTCAGAAATAGCATCAGGGAGATTAATCACTTCTGGAATAACTACAGGAGATTTAAAAACCTTAATTAAACGTTTAGATTTAGTATCAAGAGGACCAGAATCCTCTATTTCTAATGCAATTAATACTTCTTTAAATAAAGAACGAATAAATTCCATCTTGAACAAATACAAAGATTTATCAGCATCAACCTCTGAGACAGAAACCTCTGAACCAGAAGAACCATTATCAGTATCAGAATGATGATGTTCATTTAAAAATTCATCTGAAAAAAGCGAAGTTTTAAAAGACTTTTATGTAAACTAGAAGGAGAAATAACAGACATAGCCTTCTTAATGGATTTAAAAAATAAAATCTCTTATGTTTATCAGGAACACTCTGAAAATTAGATGTTGACGGAACAGCAACAGGTAATGTAACAGTACTAAAGGAAATTTTATCTGCATTAATAAGTTTGTCATGACATGCAATACAAACAACAGCTGGAGAAACAGATACCAAATATTATAGCAGATACACTTAGCTTGATAGCTCCAGCACTAGACAGCGATTTTCCTGTAGTATCTTCTGACTCAGATGCAACGTGAGACATCTTGCAATATGTAAGAGAAAAAACAACATATAAAGCAAAATTGATCAAATTCCTTAAATGACAGTTTCAGGAATGGGAAAAAAATGCCAAATAACAAGCTTCTAGCAACCAGAAGCAATGAAAAAATAAGACTTAAATAAATAATGTGGAGACAAAAGCGACGCCCTTATTTTTTAGCGCCAAATAAGACGCCCACATTATTTGGCGCCAAAAATGACGCCACATCCGGAACGCCGACATTTTTGGCGCAAAATAACGTCAAAAAATGACGCAACTTCCGGCGACACGTATGACGCCGGAAACGGAAAAGAATTTTTGCGCCAAAAAAGTCTGCGCCAAGAATGACGCAATAAAATCAAGCATTTTCAGCCCCCGCGAGCCTAACAGCCCACAGGAAAAAAAGAGTCAAATTTTTGAAGGTAAGAAAAAATGATTAATTCAAATGCATTATCCCAAATATGAAACTGACTGTCTGAAAAATAAGGAAAGTTGAACATTCTGAGTCAAGGCAAATAAATGTTTGAATACATATATTTAGAACTTTATAAACAAAGTGCCCAACCATAGCTTAGAGTGTCACAGAAAATAAGATTTACTTACCCCAGGACACTCATCTACATGTTTGTAGAAAGCCAAACCAGTACTGAAACGAGAATCAGCAGAGGTAATGGTAAATATAAGAGTATATCGTCAATCTGAAAAGGGAGGTAAGAGATGAATCTCTACGACCGATAACAGAGAACCTATGAAATAGACCCCGTAGAAGGAGATCACTGCATTCAAATAGGCAATACTCTCCTCACATCCCTCTGACATTCACTGCACGCTGAGAGGAAAACCGGGCTCTAACTTGCTGCGGAGCGCATATCAACGTAGAATCTAGCACAAACTTACTTCACCACCTCCATCGGAGGCAAAGTTTGTAAAACTGAATTGTGGGTGTGGTGAGGGGTGTATTTATAGGCATTTTAAGGTTTGGGAAACTTTGCCCCTCCTGGTAGGAATGTATATCCCATACGTCACTAGCTCATGGACTCTTGCTAATTACATGAAAGAAATGATTTTGTTTGGTCCTTGTCTTATTTGACTTATCCTGAGGGAGGGTATGACCCTTCCCTGCAGTAATGTCTGAAATTATCTCTTTCAATGCAGGCCCGAATAGGGTCTTACCTTTGAAAGGGATGGACAAAAGCTTAGATTTAGATGACACATCAGCTGACCAGGTCTTAAGCCATAACACTCTACACGCTAAAATGGCAAAACCTGAATTCTTTGCCGCTAACTTAGCAAGATGAAAAGCGGCGTCTGTAATAAAAGAATTAGCCAACTTAAGAGCCTTAATTCTGTCCAAAATATCATCTAGTGGGGTCTCCATCTGAAGAGCCTCAAACCAAAAGGCAGCTGCAGTGGTTACAGGAACAATGCATGCTATAGGTTGAAGAAGAAAACCTTGATGAACAAAAATTTTCTTTAGGAGACCCTCTAATTTTTTATCCATAGGATCAATGAAAGCACAAATGTCTTCAATAGGTATAGAGTAGAAATAGCTCCCTCCACCTTAAGGACCGTCTGCCATGAGTCCTTTATGGCGTCAGAAATGGGAAACATTTTCTTAAAAACAGGAGGGGGAGCGAACAGAATACCTGGTCTATCCCACTCCTTAGTAACAATGTCCGAAATCCTCTTAGGGACCGGAAAAACATCAGTGTAAACAGGAACCTCTAAATATTTGTCCATTTTACACAATTTCTCTGGAACTACAATAGGGTCACAATCATCCAGAGTAGCTAAAACCTCCTTGAGCAATAAGCGGAGGTGCTCTAGCTTAAATTTAAATGCCGTCATATCTGAATCTGTCTGAGGGAACATCTTTCCTGAATCAGAAATCTCCCCTCAGACAGCAAATCCCTCATCCCTACCTCAGAACATTGTCAGGGAATATCGGATACGGCTACTAAAGCGTCAGAAGGTTCAGCATTTGTTCTTAACCCAGAGCTACTGCGCTTCCCTTGCAACCCAGGCAGTTTAGATAAAACCTCTGTGAGGGTAGTATTCATAACTGAAGCCATATCTTGCAAGGTGAAAGAATTAGACGCACTAGAAGTACTTGGCATCGCTTGTGCGGGCGTTACACTTGTTGTGACACTTGGGGAGAACTTGATGGCAAAACCTGACTTCCTTCTGTCTGAGAATCATTTAATGCCAAATTTTTATAAGTCAAAATATGCTGTTTGCAATTTATAGACATATCAGTACAAGTGGGACACATTCTAAGAGGAGGTTCCACAATGGCTTCTAAACAAATTGAGCAATGAGTTTCCTCAGTGTCAGACATGTTTAACAGACTAGTAATAAAGCAAGCAAGCTTGGAAAACACTTTATTTAATGAAAAAAACACAATTTGCAAAAACGGTACTGTGCCTTTAAGAGAAAAAAAGGCATACACAAACTGCAAAACAGGTTAAAATTGCTTAAATTTTTCTTAAATTTTAACAGTGTACCCACTAAGCTTTAGAAAGATTGCACAAGTTAATAAGCAATAAACCCCCAAATGAAAAAAACGGATTGAAATGTATCTAAAAACCGGTTAAACCCCTATTAGCACATTGCCACAGCTCTGCTGTGGCCCTACCTGCCCTTAGGAAGCGATAATAGGGGGTTTAAAGCTTCAATTAGTCCCTCAGAAGACTCTCAGGACCTCAGGAGAAGTTGCTTGATGCTTGTAAATGTAGGTCCCGCCCACCTCACTCAATGTTGCTGGGGCCTACACAAAACTAACAAAGCCTGCCTGAAAGCCATGTGGGTTATAAACAACCCCAAAGAACCCTCAAGCAAATGTCCCATAAAACAGAAAACGTTACTCCCAGACACAAAAACGTTTGTCCCAAAACAAACTGAGTGCCCACAAAAAATTAACCCTTTATGCAAGCTAGTAAAAACCTCTGATAACACTAGGATTACTGCTTCCCCTTCCCCTAATGGGGACACTGTCAGCCTTTCTGAGTTAACACAGTCTCTGCAGAAAATATGACTGAACATACCTCATTGCTGTATAGCAAGAAACTATTCCTCACACTGAAGTTTTCCTGTACTCCTCAGCTTCTGTGGGAACAGCAGTGGACCTTAGTTACAAATGCTAAGATCATCATCCTCCAGGCAGAAATCTTCATCCATGTCCTGCCTAAGAGTAAATAGTACAACACCGGTACCATTTAAAAATAACAAACACTTGATTGAAGATAAAATAAAACTAACAGTTTAACACCTCTTCTCTTTACTCTTCCTGCTTAGAGCCAGCAAAGAGAATGACTGGGGGGTGGAGTTAAGGGGGGAGCTATATATACAGCTCTGCTGTGGTGCTCTCTTTGCTACTTCCTGTCAGGAAGGACAATATCCCACAAGTTAGGATGAATCCGTGGACTCGGTACATCATGCAAAAGAAATAAAGTAACGGTTGCTAAACAGCAAAAAAGTGTCCACTATAAATAGCAAACTTTTGTCACATTGGGAATTGTAAAATAAAGTTATTCCGCTAGCAGTTTTTGTTAGACAGAACTTTTCTTTGATGCAATCTCTGTTGGTAGAAATGAAACAGACAAGTGCAGGTTACAGTAAGCACATACCGCGCACGGATAGAGGTGAGAGTTGGTACCCGATTTACAGCAGTGTTCGTTGCTCTGTAGGATAATACTTTACCCTTGTATCTGTGGCGGGTGTTCCGCTAGGTAAACGCCTTCACTCCTACACGGAGTGGCTTGTTCGCTGAGTGATGCGTGACAGATATAACATACGGGTACTCCTTCCTTTGTATGAATTATGATGTTCACAATAAGTGATTACCTGCACTTAGTGCTTATGCACACAGGAGAAAAAGAGATTGTTTGAGGGGTCAGTGCAAACCTCCAGTAAACGATGGTTACTTATGCTGGAAAAAGATGTTTTTATATCAATAAAAACCCGGGTTAAAAAAAAAATCCTGAGTACTCAAAAGTCATAAAAATCTCACAATGCCAAGAGGTTGACGCGTTTCGCCCTTCTCTGGGCTTTATCAAGAATATGATATATTTTAACATCACCTGAGTACTCAGGATTTTTTATTTAACCCGGGTTTTTATTGATATAAAAACATCTGTTTCCAGCATAAGAAACCATCGTATACTGGAGGGTTGCAATGACCCCTCAAACAATCTCTTTTTCTCCTGTGTGCATAAGCACTAAGTGCAGGTAATCACTTATTGTGAACATCATAATTCATACGAAGGAAGGAGTACCCGTATTTTACATCTACACAGAATCGTGACGTCAGACGCTGCCGGTCACGCATCACTCAACGAACAAGCCACTCCGTGTAGGAACGAAGGCGTTTACCTAGCGGAACACCCGCCACAGATACAAGGATAAAGTATTATCCTACAGAGCAAAGAACACTGCTGTAAATCAGGTACCAACTCTCACCTCTATCCGTGCACGGTATGTGCTTGCTGTAACCCGCACTTGTCTGTTTCATTTCTACCAATAGAGATTGCATCAAAGAAAAGTTCCGTCTAACAAAAACTGCTTCTAGCGGAATAACTTTATTTTACAATTCCCAATGTGACAAAAGTTTGTTACTTTGTTATTTTTTCTAAGTTTACTCACAGTTGTATATAGCTAAGGCATTAGATATCTGCCTAATTTGAATACAATTTGTATCCATTGCTTCTGATCATATCCCGATAATTGTTTGCCAACAGCAAGGTCATCTCTCTTTTTAAATATATTTTTATATATATATATATATATATATATATATATATATATATATATATATATATATGCATTGTACCTTCGGGAGACGTCCCCTCCATATGAAACTAAGTTTTTATTAGAATTGTTTTGTTTTATTAAATATTTGCTATATAACCTATATTGAAAGCGTGGATATATTTTTAGCCTCTGGCGCCCTCTTTATACCCCACTTCCCCTTTCTTGATACACATATAGCAGATAGCCAAACCAGTACTTAAACGGTTATCAGTAGAGGTAATGGAATATGAGAGTATATCGTCGATCTGAAAAGGGAGGTAGGAGATTAATCTCTACAACCGATAACAGAGAACCTATGAAATAGATCTCCCGTGAGGAAAACCATTGCATTCAATAGGTGATACTCTCTTCACATCCCTCTGACATTCACTGTACTCAGAGGAATCGGGCTTCAAAAATGTTGAAAAGCGCATATCAACGTAGAAATCTTAGCACAAACTTACTTCACCAAGTTTGTAAAACTGAATTGTGGGTGTGGTGAGGGGTGTATTTATAGGCTTTTTGAGGTTTGGGAAACGTTGCCCCTTCTGGTAGGATTGTATATCCCATACTTCACTAGCTCATGGACTCTTGCCAATTACATGAAAGAAAAACAGTCCGCTCCTGTTCAACAATAAAGGCAAATGCCACACCAGATCACCAAGGTCCTTAAAAGTAAGTGAAAGCAAATAACCCCTGAAGGAGCTTTATATTTCCCTGATGGCCAAACATAGCAGGAATACTGCAACAGATACCCTCCACTAAGAGGCTAGCTACGATTCTGGAGTGCATTCACTGCTATACTCTGAATCTTGGCTTAGCAGGAGCATTAGACTCCTTACTGCTTATAGGCCATGAAATATCCTGATCCCAGGATATATAATTTTTCTCAGACCCCCTAGGAAGGAATTTAGGCGCCATTAGGACACCAGCCACTGAGTCCCTTGCACAGGTCCCCTATAAGGGAAAGAAAAATACAAAAAGACACCCTCCAGGGTCTCAGCTGTGGAGCAGTCACAGCACTTCCAGGTCCGACAGCTTCATACGACTTTTGACAGGGACCTGAGGTAGAAAAGAAAGCAGTGTAAGCTGACACTGGTTGCCAGGTGAGGGTGTTAGCACAAATTGCTGGAAGGACGACAGAGAAGATACCTGCGACATCCAGCAGCTACCAATACTCTAAGAGGTTTACATGGACACAGCATAACCCCAGCCCTATCTTGCAGGGAAACTACCCATTAAAGGAAATAAATCCAATTTTCTTCAGAGCACAATCTTCTCCACCTCCTAGAGGAAAAGAATGACTCAGGGAGTATGGGAAGTGGGAGTGATACTTTTGCTGGGTTGCCTTTGCCTCCTCCTGGTGGTCAGGTGTTGAATTCCCAACAGTAATAAATTAATTTGTGGGGGGGCGGAGCTTAGCCGAGCAGGGAAATGGCTGCAAGTTAGTACAGCTCCGTAGCTTCAATCCTCTCTATGGGATACTAATACAGCAAACCTGGTCAAAACTGCTTTAAAGGACCATCGCAGCAGTATACCAGACAAAGGGGACTTTTTTTTTAGAAAAATAGCAGCCCTGATTACAGCACTTAAAAGGAGACCAGCTCTGGTGCAGCACAGGCCTTGTGGAGACCGGCTAGAGTTGGAGCGGCAGCCGTATCATCAGACAGCAACACCACACAACTATCGCTCAGAGCATCCGATAGCTGCTTTTGCCCATCGCAAAGTGAGTAAGTGCACACGGGTCATTGAGGGCTTTCCCCATAACAGAGACCACGGGCTAACAGACATGGGCTGCCAATCTGACATACAACTCTCTATAGTCATAGCCGCGTGTGCGGGTAGCAGGGGGAGATCGGAGGCACCTCGAGGGAGAAAAAAAAAACTCTCTTATAAAAAGGCTTCACTTTTAACAATTAGTTGCTGCAGACTCCCCTTAACTGCACCACCACCTTAACAGATTAACAAGGTCCATTATACGGAGACTGGCATCCAGTGACTACACACTGAGCCTCCTTGTCCTCATTTTGGCATAGCTCATGACTATCCAGCTTGAACGAGGCCCAATTTGATCCTAATTAACACCAGACTGCTGTGGCCGGTCAGATAGTTATACCCTGCAATAGGGATTTACTAGGAAGATACTTGCTCATTTATCGCCCCACTGCAGGCACAGACACATAACCCCTGTTGGCCCTTTGATATACCTCCAGTCAAATACTTTGTAATGCCCTGCAAAAAAGGGGTAAAGATGGATAAGCCTCTCAAGACTGCCACTTTAAACCAATATTTAAAAGCAGCGGACCCACAGCCAGAACCCCAGCTACCATCAAATAAGGGACAACCGGCTATGCAACCACATGAGGTTAATATAGTTGAAGATTCTCCTCTCACAAAAAAAGACCTTAAGTCCCTGTCATCTAAAGAGGACATTAAAGAAGTTTTAAAAGAGGTCAGGGGTCTATTTGGTGAACTGCGCAAGGATGTCACACAGGTTAAACACAGAATGTCTAAACTAGAAGGAACACAGCTAACCATGTGCGATGAAATGCAACAAACATCCAAACAACTTCATCACCAGGAAGAGACAATTGGGTTCTTGCTGGACAAAGTCGAGGACCTTGACAATCAAAATAGGAGGAACAACCTCCGAATTAGAGGTATTCCTGAGTCTATCAACCCATCTGCCTTGCAGGGCTGCCTGCAAGACTTATTTAGATCTATTAAAGGTACACTCACGGCTCCAGAAGTGATACTCTAAAGAGCCCATCGGGCATTACGGCCTAAACCGTCTGCAAAGGCTCCCCCGAGGGATGTCATAGTCCGATTCCTGAACTTTGTGGATAAGGAGGAGTTGTTGAGAAACGCCAGAGCTAAATCTCCCGTTACACACGCAGGGGTCCCTATACAAATTTTCTCGGACATTAGCCCCACCACTCTTCAAAAAAGATGAGACCTCCGTTTCATTACAGACTCTCTCCGCTCAGCCGGGATTCAATATCGCTGGGGCTTCCCAGTAAGCATCATTACCTAAAAAAATGGAGAAACTGTAACGTACCGCACACCTGAGGATCTTCACAAAATCAATGAAAAAACATAATTTATGTAAGAACTTACCTGATAAATTCATTTCTTTCATATTAGCAAGAGTCCATGAGCTAGTGACGTATGGGATATACATTCCTACCAGGAGGGGCAAAGTTTCCCAAACCTTAAAATGCCTATAAATACACCCCTCACCACACCCACAATTCAGTTTAACGAATAGCCAAGAAGTGGGGTGATAAGAAAAAAGTGCGAAAGCATATAAAATAAGGAATTGGAATAATTGTGCTTTATACAAAATCATAACCACCACAAAAAAGGGCGGGCCTCATGGACTCTTGCTAATATGAAAGAAATGAATTTATCAGGTAAGTTCTTACATAAATTATGTTTTCTTTCATGTAATTAGCAAGAGTCCATGAGCTAGTGACGTATGGGATAATGACTACCCAAGATGTGGATCTTTCCACACAAGAGTCACTAGAGAGGGAGGGATAAAATAAAGACAGCCAATTCCTGCTGAAAAAAATCCACACCCAAAATAAAGTTTAATGAAAAACATAAGCAGAAGATTCAAACTGAAAACGCTGCCTGAAGTACTTTTCTACCAAAAACTGCTTCAGAAGAAGAAAATACAACAAAATGGTAGAATTTGGTAAAAGAATGCAAAGAGGACCAAGTTGCCGCTTTGCAAATCTGATGAACCGAAGCTTCATTCCTAAACGCCCAGGAAGTAGAAACTGACCTAGTAGAATGAGCTGTAATCCTATGAGGCGGAGTCTTACCCGACTCAACATAGGCAAGATGAATTAAAGATTTCAACCAAGATGCCAAAGAAATGGCAGAAGTTTTCTGGCCTTTCTAAAACCGGAAAAGATAACAAATAAACTAGAAGTCTTTCGGAAAGATTTAGTAGCTTCAACATAATATTTCAAAGCTCTAATAACATCCAAAGAATGCAACGATTTCTCCTTAGAATTCTTAGGATTAGGACATAATGAAGGAACCACAATGTCTCTACTAATGTTGTTGGAATTCACAACTTAGGTAAAAATTCAAAAGAAGTTCGCAACACCGCCTTATCCTGATGAAAAATCAGAAAAGGAGACTCACAAGAAAGAGCAGATAATTCAGAAACTCTTCTGGCAGAAGAGATGGCCAAAAGGAACAAAACTTTCCAAGAAAGTAATTTAATATCCAATGAATGCATAGGTTCAAATGGAGGAGCTTGAAGAGCCCCCAGAACCAAATTCAAACTCCAAGGAGGAGAAATTGACTTAATGACAGGCTTTATACGAACCAAAGCTTGTACAAAACAATGAATATCAGGAAGAATAGCAATCTTTCTGTGAAAAAGAACAGAAAGAGCAGAGATTTGACCTTTCAAGGAACTTGCGGACAAACCCTTATCTAAACCATCCTGAAGAAACTGTAATATTCTCGGTATTCTAAAAGAATGCCAAGAAAAATGATGAGAAAGACACCAATAAATATAAGTCTTCCAGACTCTATAATATATCTCTCTGGATACAGATTTACGAGCCTGTAACATAGTATTAATCACAGAGTCAGAGAAACCTCTTTGACCAAGAATCAAGCGTTCAATCTCCATACCTTTAAATTTAAGGATTTCAGATCCTGATGGAAAAAAGGACCTTGAGACAAAAGGTCTGGTCTTAACGGAAGAGTCCACGGTTGGCAAGAGGCCATCCGGACAAGATCCGCATACCAAAACCTGTGAGGCCATGCCGGAGCTACCAGCAGAACAAACGAGCATTCCTTCAGAATCTTGGAGATTACTCTTGGAAGAAGAACTAGAGGCGGAAAGATAGAGGCAGGATGATACTTCCAAGGAAGTGATAATGCATCCACTGCCTCCGCCTGAGGATCCCGGGATCTGGACAGATACCTGGGAAGTTTCTTGTTTAGATGAGAAGCCATCAGATCTATTTCTGGAAGTTCCCACATTTGAACAATGTGAAGAAATACCTCTGGGTGAAGAGACCATTCGCCCGGATGCAACGTTTGGCGACTGAGATAATCCGCTTTCCAATTGTCCATACCTGGGATATGAACCGCAGAGATTAGACAGGAGCTGGATTCCGCCCAAACCAAAATTCGAGATACTTCTTTCATAGCCAGAGGACTGTGAGTCCCTCCTTGATGATTGATGTATGCCACAGTTGTGACATTGTCTATCTGAAAACAAATGAACAACTCTCTCTTCAGAAGAGGCCAAGACTGAAGAGCTCTGAAAATTGCACGGAGTTCCAAAATATTGATCGGAAATCTCACCTCCTGAGATTCCCAAACCCCTTGTGCCGTCAGATACCCCCACACAGCTCCCCAACCTGTAAGACTTGCATCTGTTGAGATTATAGTCCAGGTCGGAAGAACAAAGAAGCCCCCTGAACTAAACGATGGTGATCTGTCCACCATGTCAGAGAGTGTCGTAAAATCGGTTTAAAGATATTAATTGAGATATCTTTGAGTAATCCCTGCACCATTGGTTCAGCATACAGAGCTGAAGAGGTCGCATGTGAAAACGAGCAAAGGAGATCGCATCTGATGCGGCAGTCCTAGGACCCAACATTTCCATGCATAAGGCTACCAAAGGGAATGATTGTGACTGAAGGTTTTGACAAGCTGATATCAATGTTAAACTTCTCTTGTCTGACAAGGACAGAGTCATAGACACTGAATTTATCTAGAAACCTAAAAAGGTTACCCTTGTCTGAGGAATCAATGAACTGATTGGTAAATTGATCCTCCAACCATGAACTTGAAGAAACAACACAAGTCGATTAGTATGAGATTCTTCGAAAATGAGAAGACTGAGCAAGTACCAAGATATCGTCCAAATAAGGAAATACCAAAACCCTATTCTCTGATTACAGAAAGAAGGGCACGAGAACCTTTGAAAAAAATTCTTGGAACTGAGGCTAGGCCAAACGGTAGAGCCACAAAACTGGTAATGCTTGACTAAAAAGAGAATCTCAGACACTAAAAGTGATCTGGATGAATCGGAATATGCAGATACACATCCTGTAAATCTATTGTAGACATATAATGCCCTTGCTAAACAAAAGGCAGGATAGTCCTACAGTAACCATCTTGAATGTTGGTATCCTAACATAACGATTCAATAATGATAGATCCGGAACTGGTCTGAAGGAATTGACCTTCTTTGGTACAATGAAGAGATAAAATAAAACCCCAGCCCCTGTTCCAGAACTGGAACTGGCATAAATACTCCAGCCAACTCTAGATCTGAAACACATTTCAGAAATGCTGAGCCTTTGCTGTGTTAACTGGGACACGGGAAAGAAAAGAATCTCTTAGCAGGAGGCCTTAACTTGAAGCCAATTCTGTACCTTTCTGAAACAATGTTTCTGAAACCAGAGATTAAGAACGGAATTGATCCAAATTTCTTTGAAGAAAACGTAATCTGCCCCATACCAGCTGAGCTGGAATAAGGGCCGCACCTTCATAGGTACTTAGGAGCTGGCTATAGGTTTCTATAAGGCTTGGATATATTCCAAACTGGAAATAGTTTCCAAACTGATACCGCTCCTGAGGATGAAGGATCAGGCTTTTGTTCCTTGTTGTGAGGAAAGGAACGAAAATGATTATTTACCCTGGAAAGAAAGGGAAAGCAAAGTTGACTTAGAAGACATGTCAGCATTCCAAGTTTAATCCATAAAGCTTTTCTAGCTAAAATAGCTAGAGACATATACCTGACATCAACTCTAATGATATCAAAAGATGGTATCACCAATAAAATTATTAGCATGTTATAGAATAATAATAATGCTATAAAATTATGATCTGTTACTTGTTGCGCTAAAGCTTCTAACCAAAAATTTGAAGCTGCAGCAACATCCGCTAAAAATATAGCAGGTCTAAGAAGATTACCTGAACATAAGTAAGCTTTTCTTAGAAAGGATTCAATTTTCCTATCTAAAAGATCCTTAAATGAAGTACTATCTGCCGTAGGAATAGTAGTACATTAGCAGGAGTAGAGACAGCCCCATAACCTTAGGGATTGTTGTCCCAAAAAACTCTAATATGTCAGATGGCACAGGATATAATTTGCTTAAACGTCTAGAAGGAGTAAATAAATTACCCAAATTATTCCATTCCCTGGAAATTACTTCAGAAATAGCATCAGGGAGATAAAACACTTCTGGAATAACTACAGGAGATCTAAAAACCTTATTTAAACGTTTACATTTAGTATCAAGAGGACCAGAATCCTCTATTTCTAATGCAAATAACACTTCTTTAAGTAAAGAACGAATAAATTCCATCTTGAACAAATACAAAGATTTATCAGCATCAACCTCTGAGACAGAAACCTCTGAACCAGAAGAACCATTATCAGTATCAGAATGATGATGTTCATTTAAAAATTCATCTGAAAAAAGAGAAGTTTTAAAAGACTTTTATGTATACTAGAAGGAGAAATAACAGACATAGCCTTCTTAATGGATTTAAAAAATAAAATCTCTTATGTTATCAGGAACACTCTGAAAATTAGATGTTGACGGAACAGCAACAGATAATGTAACAGTACTAAAGGAAATTTTATCTGCATTAATAAGTTTGACATGACATGCAATACAAATAACAGCTGGAGAAACAGATACACTTAGCTTGGTAGCTCCAGCACTGTGCAGTGATTTTCCTGAAGTATCTTCTGACTCAGTTGCAACGTGGAACATCTTGCAATATGTAAAAGAAAAAAACAACATATAAAGCAAAATTGATCAAATTCCTTAAATGACAGTTTCAGGAATGGGAAAAAAATGCCAGTGAACAAGCTTCTAGCAACCAGAAGCAATAAATAATGAGACTTAAATAATGTGGAGACAAAAATGACGCCCATATTTTTTAGCGCCAAAAAAGACGCCCACATTATTTGGCGCCTAAATGCTTTTGGCGCCAAAAATGACGCCACATCCGGAACGCCGACATTTTTGACGCAAAAAAACGTCAAAAAATGACGCAACTTCCGGCGACACGTATGACGCCGGAAACAGAAAAAAAATTTTGCGCCAAAAAAGTCTGCGCCAAGAATGACGCAATAAAATGAAGCATTTTCTGCCCCCGCGAGCCTAACAGCCCACAGGAAAAAAAGAGTCAAATTTTTGAAGGTAAGAAAAAATGATTGAAACAAATGCATTTATCCCAAATATGAAACTGACTGTCTGAAAAATAAGGAATGTTGAACATTCTGAGTCAAGGCAAATAAATGTTTGAATACATATATTTAGAACTTTATAAATAAAGTGCCCAACCATAGCTTAGAGTGCCACAGAAAATAAGATTTACTTACCCCAGGACACTCATCTACATGTTTGTAGAAAGCCAAACCAGTACTGAAACGAGAATCAGCAGAGGTAATGGTATATATAAGAGTATATCGTCGATCTGAAAAGGGAGGTAAGAGATGAATCTCTACGACCGATAACAGAGAACCTATGAAATAGACCCCGTAGAAGGAGATCACTGCATTCAAATAGGCAATACTCTCCTCACATCCCTCTGACATTCACTGCACGCTGAGAGGAAAACCGGGCTCCAACTTGCTGCGGAGCGCATATCAACGTAGAATCTAGCACAAACTTACTTCACCACCTCCATCGGAGGCAAAGTTTGTAAAACTGAATTGTGGGTGTGGTGAGGGGTGTATTTATAGGCATTTTAAGGTTTCTGAAACTTTGCCCCTCCTGGTAGGAATGTATATCCCATACGTCACTAGCTCATGGACTCTTGCTAATTACATGAAAGAAATGGGGATTAAATATTACCCCCCCAGAACTGGACACTGAGCCCACAGATCCTCCTCAACAAGACCCGAGAGAGACCACCCAGCACTGCTCTCATTCACCCGAATGAGGTACTGTACTCACATACAATGACTGAGAGACTGTGACCTCTTCACAACGGGGCCGGGCCTGAGGTGGCCCTCTTCTATAGGCTTTATTGTTTGCACTAAAACTGTCTTTGACTGCTATGTTGCTTTGTTTTTAACGTTATGCTGTTACCTGTTTAACTTCATGAGTTTATAGCAATGAGAATACTACTTACCTACTGGGTATTTCTTACATCTAATGCTTTAATACAAGGGATCTATGCCCTACAACTAGAAACAATTGCTTAACTAGATTTCTCCCTTACACACACTGTTTTCATTTGTTCCTCGAGGCACTTTGGTCACCCTACTGGGACCCGAGATCCTCTTAATGTTCACAGCAACAAGCTACCACCTCCGCCAAGCACACATTACAACACTACTTATTAAATGCCCGCCTAATACTTGGCTCTCTCCGAATAACAGTTGATGTGTCTTGAATACTGTACAGCAATGCAAATAACTTTATCCATACACATGAATGTTGTCTAATAGCATTTTGTTTCACTTCATCCCCCCGCACGAGGTATGGTACATATAATTGAAGAATGAGACAATATAACCCCCACACGCTGGGGCCATGCTAAGAGGTGGGCCTTTTCTAAAGACTTTACTGAATGCACTATAATCATATCTGAATGCTATGTTGCTGTTGGTTTGTTCTTAATACTTTACCGCTACTAGTTGAATCCTCTAACTGCACAACAATGAAGGTGTAACATACATGGTAGACATTCTCCATACTTAATGTTCTAATGTAAGGGATTTAAGCTCCACAACTTGGGACAGGTGTCAGTACAGTTGTTTTCCTCACACATAATGTCTCTGTCTACACTTCCAAGATCCCTTTCAATGACCACCGTAACAAGCTTTTTTTCCCCTATAATGTGCAGGTAACCTTACTAGTTAGCAAATACCTACTTAACATTTAGCTTCCCTTAAATCATGATTAATATGCTAGGAATGTTACATAGTGCCATAGGGAACTTTGACCATTCACACGACTGATGTTTACTATCATTCTGTACCATTACCATTGTAGCTGAATGTGAATATTAACATGGTGTACTTTATATGAATATCAAGGTTTTGACTGCATTTTCTTTGAATGTTTAATACAGATTTATACTCATGACAAGTTATATTAATGCACAATGTTGCCCTGGTAACAAACTAGGTTTCTATATCTTTCTAACTGGCCAGGATATAGATTGGGAGGGATTCTTTCTCCCTAACACACATACTCTACTAACCCAATAGAGAGGAGGAGCTCTTTCCTCTTCCTATATACTCTTTTTTTTTTTCTCTAGTTTTTTCTTCCCAGCTATTGTAATATTTATCTACTTGTTCTCCTATTGCCTTCTTTTCTATATAATATATAGAAAGTGTTGAATACACTTTTCTCTACTTCACCTGTACTCTTGAATTCTTCTTTCTCTCTTAACTTTTACCCCCCCTTTCCCCCCCCCCCCCCCTCCCCGACTGACCCTGCTCTTATGGACTCTATGACATTAGCACGTACCAACTTGAGAGACTTTTTACAGATAGATTACCAGAAACCGGCTCTTGCGTTAAAACAATACTATTACACACATGGTAACAAATCTGGTTGGCTTCTCGTGAGGGCCCTGCGTCGCAAACGTTTAAAATCCTACATCCACTCAATGCAAGACAAACTAGGTAATGTTAAATTGGACAGTACAGCTATAGCGGAGATCTTCCGAACCTACTACGAATCCCTATACAATCTTCATCCCTCAACCAAACACAGCGGACCGGGAAACATGGGTGACGACTCACTGAAGTCACATAACTACTTAACCAAACTAAACTTACCACACCTGGACGTATTTGACTCCACAGCACTAGATAATCCCATTACACCCGAGAAACTCCTACAAGCCATTAAAAACACTCTATCCGGGAAAAGCCCGGGCCCAGATGGCTTCGAGGTTAAATACTATAAGACATTTGCCACACTCCTGTCCCCCAATCTTATACAACTATTTAACAATATAGAGGACCTTGGAGGATTCTCCAGACAAATGTTGGAAGCCTATATCACGGTTTTGCCCAAACCAGGGAAACCCCCTACAAAACCAGAACATTTCAGGCCCATATCCTTGTTAAATGTTGATGTTAAGCTGTACGCCAAGATTTTGGCGGATAGACTGAACAGAGTCCTTACCAAATTAGTGTCCCCCGACCAAGTAGGCTTTGTCCCAGGAAGGGAGGCTAAGGATAATACCCTTAGAATCCTAGAACTAATATCCCCATGATCCTAGTTTCTACAGACGCCGAAAAGGCTTTCGATAGGGTGAGTTGGGGGTTCCTGGGCTCGGTTCTGAAGCAGATGAACATCAGTGAAGGCTTTATCTCCAGATTGTTTGCTCTATACTCTAATCCTACTGCTAAAGTGAGGGTTAATGACATTTTATCTGACTCATTTGTTATCACGAACGGAACGAGACAGGGGTGCCCCCTGTCCCCTATCCTTTTTGCCCCATCAATTGAGGCCCTGGCCCAAAAGATTAGACTCAACCCCCAAATTTCAGGCATAAAAATTAAAGAAAGCGAATATAAATTAGCTTTATATGCTGATGACATTATTTTCTCCCTGACCAACCCTTTCCAATCACTAACAACCCTTTTAGATGAATTTGGAGACTATGGGGCCCTCTCCAAGTTTCATCTCAATGTTTCCAAGTCGGAAATTTTAAACAACAACTTGCCAAGAGAGACCATGACCTCCCTGAGGGCTTCCACCTCTTTGACAGTCCAACCCTTTAAAATGAAATACCTCGGTATATACCTCACAGCAGATCCACAGGATCTATTTCAAACTAATTATAAGCCCCTTAAAGTTAGCATCTTAAACGACTTATCTAGTTGGAGTAATAAACAGATCTCCTGGATTGGCAGAACGCAGGTTGTTAAGATGAATGTCCTCCCGAGGATCCTTTATTTATTCCTGACTCTCCCATACCCCTTCCAAGACAATACACTCCTGGTCTTCAGGGCACCATCGGACAATACATATGGCAAAACATAAAACCCTGTATCCCGAGAACCACCATGCATCTCCCTAGACTCAGAGGAGGTCTGGGAGTACCTAACATTGAGCTCTATAGACGGGCCACAATTCTACAACATTTGATCGAATGGTATCACAACTCATTAGATAAGAAATGGGTTCAATTAGAGAGATACTACATATAGACAACATGGGCACAATGGCATGGACTCCATCAAAGCCAAGACCTATAAAGGTATCCTCTTACCCTTTATGGACAGAATTCTTTGCAGTATGGGATCTGAAGACCTCTTCTCATGTGTCTTCTCAATTCGCGCCCATGACCCCCTTATAGATCTAACTTGGGGACGCTCACCGGCACTTTTTCACACACACATAATCCTCCTCCACACATTAAACCACTGACGGTGGGTAACATGCTAGCGGGGACAAAGCTCCTACCAAAAGAAATAGAAGAGAGGTGTGGAATACGCTTCTCATCTTGGCTTGACTACACACGTCTGGTCCATTGCATACAATCACACAAAAATAGAAGTGATTTTTCTAGACCACTTACGGCTTTTGAAAGCCTATGCACACAACAAAACACAACCCAGACACACCATCTCAAAAATATATTCTATCCTTTCTACCAATGCTGGTACGATATACCCGTCATTTACACACAGATGGACGGAAGACTTTGATAGACAGATCGACCCTCAGGAATGGGATAGGGCCTTTAAATAATTGAAGGAGGCCTCCGTCTCCTCAAGCATCATAGAGATGAATTACAAGCTAATGGCCAGATGGTACATGACTCTGGACAGAATTAGCCGAATTTATGGGAGAGGTGGTGGGAGGTGTTGGAAAGGATGTAGTTAAGAGGCAGATATGTTACACGTCTGGTGGTTATGTGAGTCGCTGGGCTCTCTATGGTCGGATGTGTTAGCAGAAATAAATGAAAAACTCGAACTACAGGTTCCGGGTGACCCAGATATTCTGGTCTTCCTGGGCCTACCCAAAGTAAAAAGTAAACCCAAAAGGTCCCTATTATACCTCATGTTAAATAGTGTCAAATCCCTTATCCCGAGAAAATGGAAATCCAGGGCTGTCCCCTCAATACCAGAATAGAGGGCTCAGGTCTCCTCTCTATTAGGACTCGAGAGATACCATTACTTGAAAAGTGGGAATTTAGATGTTTATAATGCCATGTTGGAATTGTGGAACCCACCTACTGATGGTCAGAACCGCCATTAGAGGGGGATGCTTATTCTTAATTACCACCAGCCCCTTCCCACCCTTGTCGTCCTCCTCCCACATTCTTCTTCCTTTCACCTCCCCCCCCCCCCTCGTCTTTCTCCCTATCAACCTTCGCTATTCTTTACTCCTCTTTACTGACTCTTCTATTAAATTCCTTACGGAGTCTGCTTTATCTTCATACCTTTCACATACTACATTTTACATATTACTTTGGATATTCGCCGACAGTACTTTGTTAATGTACTAAGTCCCCTATTGGGACTTCTTCTGTTGAAAGACATTAAATTCACAATGTACATGATCCATGAAAATATTCATGATCAATGCTGTGTCTGCATGATAAACAGCTGTGCATACACAAAAATTACCCATACAACAACAACAGGTATAAAAGATACCAATAGACCGTATCTCTAAAAGATCTCCACTGTAAATGAAAATATTTATAATCAATGTTCAATATCTGCATGATATACCCTATGTGCAAAAATATAAGTTACACATAACATAGGAAGAAAAGATACCAATAGATCTAAACGATCTCCACTGTTGTATTAAAATATGGATAAATCCTGCAGAACTGCATTAGGAAATAAACCTGCAGAGTACAGTGCATGAAAGGTATATCTCTAGAGGGTATATATATTATAGAATTGAGTACGCAAATAGTATAGGATATGTAATGCCTTGCGTATCTACAGAGACAGTTTTATGTAAAAATTATTTGTGCTGCTTAACATTCAATGCACAGACAGCTCTTAGGAATTATATTCCAATAGTGTACAAAAAAAATATAGACAGACAAAAAAAAACGAAATTTATGCTTACCTGATAAATTTATTTATTTATTTCTTGACATGGTGAGTCCACGGATCATCAATTACTGTTGGGAATACCACACCTGGCCAGCAGGAGGAGGCAAAAAGCACCACAGCAAAGCTGTTAAATATCACTTCCCTTACCACAAACACCAGTCATTCGACTGAAGGAAAGGAGAAAAAGGAAACAACACAAGGTGCAGAGGTGCCTGAAGTTTAGATAACAAAAAAACAGTCTGAAAAACAGGATGGGCCGTGGACTCACCGTGTCAAGAAATAAATAAATTTATCAGGTAAGCATACATTTTGTTTTCTTTCTAATGACACGGTGAGTCCACGGATCATCATCAATTACTGTTGGGAAGCCAGAGGAAACAGATGATAAAGGAGGGACAAGACAGGCAGCCTAAACAGAAGGCACCACTGCTTGAAGAAGCTTTCTCCCAAAAGAATCCTCAGCCAAAGCAAAAGTATCAAATTTAGAAAAAGTATGCAGATAGGACCAAGTTGCAGCCTTGCAAACCTGTTCCACAGAAACTTCATTATTGAAAGCCCAGGAAGAAGAAACAGCCCTCATGAAATGAACTGTAATTCTCTCAGGGAGCTGCTGTCCAGCAGTCTCATATGCCAAACGAAAACACTTCTCAACCAGAGAGAAAAAGAGAAGTGTCCGAAGCCTTCTGGCCCTTACGTTTACCAGAGAGATCCTCGTAGCCTGCAGATAAAAATTTTAAGAGCCCTCACAACATTAAAAACATTCTTTATGAGAAGAAGGATTAGAACAGAGAGAAGGAACAATTTCCTGATTAAAAATCCTGTCCCCCTTTGAAGAAAACCAAACTTGGTACAGAGAACTGCCTTATCTGCATGAAATACGAGATAAGAATCACACTGCAAGGAAGAGAGTTCCGAAACCCTCTGAGCAGAGGAAATAGCAATAGGAAGCAACATTTTCCAAGATAATAACTTAATATCTATGAAAAGCATAGGCTCAAACGAGACCCGTTGTAAAACTTTAAGAACCAAAATAAGGCACCCCTGAGGAACAACTAAATGAAACACAGACCCGATTCTGACCAGAGTCTGACAAAAGGATTGGACATCCGGCACATCCGCCACACTCTTGCAACAGAATAGATAAAATAGAAATCCGACCTCTAAGGGTACTGACAGATAACCCCTTCTCAAGGCCTCTTTGGAGAAAAAAAAATTAAATCCTTGCAATCCTAAACTTACTCCAAGAATCTTCCTTAGAAGCACACTAATAAAAGATATTTACACCATATCTCACGGTAAATCTTTAAAGAGACAGGCTTACGAACATGCATTATTGTCGCAATGACGACTCAGAAAAACCACGCTTAGCTAAAATTAAGCGTTCAATTTCCAAGGAGTCAGTATCAGAGGAAACGAGATTTAGAAGGGAGAAGGGGCCCTGAAAAAGAAGGTCCCTCCTCAACCGTAGACTCCACGGAGAAAGAAATGACTAGATCTGCATACCAAATCCTGCGAAGTCGTGCAGGAGCTATAAGAATCCCAGATGCCCTCTCCTGCTAGATCCGAGCGATGACTCGTGGAAGGAGAGCAAACGAAAGGAAAATGATTAGCCCACCTGAAGGTTCAAGGAACTGTCAGTGTGTCCATCAGACCAGCTTGAGGATCCCTAGACTTTGAGCTGAACTTTGGAAAATTGGCGTTCCGTACGAGACGCCATGAGATCCAATTCTGGTAACCACCAATTTGGTAGTTAACCTGGAAAACACTTCCAGATGGAGCTCCCATTCGCCGTGATGGGACAGCGGATGGTCATAGGACAATAATTGAGAGCCCGCTGAACAATCCAGACACCTCCAACCAGACTAAGACACTCCCAGTGCCTTCCTGGAGGTTGAAGTAAATCATTGAGGGGATATTATCCAACTGAAACCCAGCTAAAGACAACAGAGGCCAAGCCATCAGAGCATTGCAAATCGCTCTCAACTCCAAGATAATAAAGAGGAGAACAGATACTTCCAATCCAAAATCCCTGCTCCTAAAAACAAGACTCAAACTGTTTTCCAGCTCAGCAGGAAGGATCAATGCACTCCTCACCCAGAAATGTCTCGAAAAGCACGTGTCCTGAGACAGATACTCCCCAGAGCTACTACGGGAGAGAATCACTTGACGATTGATCTAAATTTATCTCTGAGATAGATCCACTGTCAAAAGGATGAAGTCCAATATCACATTAGACCAATTCCTCCATATTAAATCCTCAAAAGATGAATAATCATCAACTGCAGCCAGATTCAAACTCCTAACCTGCTGGTTGCAAGAATGGTTAAGTTGTTTACCGGACTACAAGAGCTTGCAGTTAGCCGGTCAGTAAATTGCAGAGAAAAGAAAAATATATCTTGAAAATAAAATCCTTGATAGAAATCTTCTCCTAAACGGAGAGACTATAATGCTTTCCAGATTCATTTCTCATCCCTGAGAAAAAAAATTGTACAAGATCTTCAGTAAAGGGAGTCAGCTCAAAGAAGGATGACCCTGATTCCTAAATTATCCAGAAAAGCATCTTGCAATACTCCAAGATCAAAATGCCCTTTCTAGGAAAACAAGAAGATACCAAATAATGGGAGCAGAATACACATTCCTCAGGTCATGTTCGATATGAACAAGTCCTCTCGAACCAAAGGAGAATGAATACTATCTAAGGTCCGACCCTGAGAAAGGTAAATACCTAGATTCTGTTCCCAGACTGGAATTGGAGTTATTACTCCGATACGAAAAGCCCTGAATCCAGTTCAAGGAAAAGCTCTCCACAGTTCTAGATTACCGACAATCTAGAAGGCCTGGGAGAAATCTCAAATTGTATTTAAAAAAAATAAGACTGATTCATTTAGTCTTGCTCTAGGCGTGTGGGAAAAAAAAAAATCTTTCTCTACCATTAACTCATAGGAAAACTCTGCCAGATCCTGAAGGACAAATCCGAATCGTAGATTAGGAGGAACAAAATATTGAACCTGCAACTGCAGGACTAAAAAGCTTAAACTGCACCATTAAGCCCCAAGTAGGGTTCTCAGCTGACCAGGTGTCAGCTACGATGCCCGGCGGCTAGTACAGCAAGTCTATATAACAAGGAATTGTTCAAGTTAAACTGTAAACCCTCCAGCTTCTATCCATGAATCCAGAACGAGCAACTACCCTCCCTAGGGATCAAAGTTCTCTGAGTCAGGTAGAACAGAGAAAAATTAAGATTACAAAATCTCTAATGGTTGACAACAGGACATTGAAGTCGACCAAGTAACAAACACCTCCTTTAGAGTACACGAGGTGCAAACATACACCTGAAGTAGACCACTTCAGCAGCAGATGAAGGAATTATACTGGCTGAATCTGGCTACCGGAGAATCCCTCACCAGACCAGACTCCTTCCACAAAGAATCCGAGAATTTAAAAAAAAAATCCAGATTCTTTAGGATTGACGACAGGCGTATTGAAGTTGCTCAAAATAGCCAAAACCTCCTTTAACCGTACATGAAGGAGTAAAAGCTTAATTCTGAAGGTAACTACTTCAGCAACAGATGAAGGAATTATACTGACCAAATCTGAGATTTCACCCTCAGATCCTACTGGCGGATCCTCCTCATCAGTCCAGTGAGGAAGGTGAACAGTAGCAGATAGAAAAGTAACCTTACTAACTGAATCTCTAATGTTCCTCCAGCGATTTTCCCTAAGAGTAGAAAAAAACGATAATGCCAAAGGTACCCTTTAACAAATAACTGAAAGCAAATCCTGCATGCAAATAACCCCTGAAGGGGATAACAAGGAACCCCAGGGCACTGCAGGTGACGCCATAGGGTCTTGGGACGAAAAGGCAGAAACTGTCATGGCTCAGACAGAATCATCCTGGGAGACAGGCTCAGAAGTAAACTATCTCAAGAGATCCAGCGAGACACAAACATATTGCAATAGCTCCTTTTGCAAATAAAAAATAAAATTAAGTGCAACTGTCACTTTAAGTAGCACAGATAAATATTGTACACTAAATATTAGAAAAATAGTATAGTAAAAGGGAGAGGGAGCTATTAACTAATAAAAGAAAATGTATTCTTACCTGATAAATTTGTTTCCTCTTGGACATGACGAGTCCACGGATCATCTTCATTACTTATGGGATATTCTCCTCCTGCCTGCAGGAGACGGCAAAGAGCACCTACAGCATAGCTGTTAAATAGTCCCTCCCTTCCCCTCCAACCCAGTCATTCGACCGAAGTTAGGAAGAAAAAGGAAAAACCAAAGGTGCAGAGGTGTCTGAAGTTTAGAAAAAACAACATCCTGCCTAAACAGACAGGGCAGGCCGTGGACTTGTCATGTCCAAGAGGAAACAAATTTATCAGGTAAGAATACAATTTTATTTTCCTCTTAAGGACATGACAAGTCCATGGATCATCTTCATTACTTATGGGATACAATACCCAAGCTTAGAGGACACAGATGATACGGGAGGGATAAGACAGGATACCTAAACAGAAGGCACCACTGCTTGAAGAACCTTTCTCCCAAAAGCCGCCTCAGCTGAGGCAAAAGTATCAAATTTGAAGAATTTAGAAAAAGTGTGAAGAGAGGACCAAGTAGCAGCTTTACAAATCTGTTCAACAGTTGCTTCATTCTTGAATGTCCATGAGGAAGCCACAGCTCTAGTAGAATGAGCCGTAATCCTCTCAGGAGGCTGCTTCCTAGCGGTTTCATAAGCAAAGCGAATGATACTCAACCAGAAAGAAAGCAAAGTAGCTGTCGCTTTTTGACCCCTTAGTTTCCCTGAGAAAAACAACAAATAAAGAGGAAGACTGACGAAAATCCTTAGTCACCTGTAAATAAAACTTCAAAGCACGAACAACATCAAGATTGTGCAAAAGACGCTCCTTCTGAGAAGGAGGATTAGGACACAATGAAGGTACAACAATCTCCTGGTTAATGTTTCGGTCCGAAACTACCTTAGGAAGAAAACCCAACTTGGTACGCAAGACAACCTTATCTGATTGAAAAATTAGATAAGGGGAAGCGCATTGCAACGCCGAGAGCTCGGACACTATGAGCAGAAGAAATAGCAACCAGAAATAAAACTTTCCAAGACAGAAGTTTAATGTCCAAAGAATGCATAGGTTCAAATGGAACCCCTTGAAGAACATTAAAGGACCAGTCAACACTGTACATTTGCATAATCAACAAATGCATGATAAGAAGACAATGCAATAGCACTTAGTCTGAACTTCAAATGAGTAGATTTTTGTTAAATAAATTGCAAAGTTATGTCTATTTCCACTCCCCCTGTATCATGTGACAGCCATCAGCCAATCATAAATGCATATACGTATATGCTGTGAATTCTTGCACATGCTCAGTAGGAGCTGGTGACTCATAAAGTGTAAATATAAAAAGACTGTGCACATTTTGTTAATGGAAGTAAATTGGAAAGTTGTTTAAAATTGCATGCTGTATCTGAATCATCAAGTTTAATTTTGACTTGAGTGTCCCTTTAAGAACCAAATTAAGACTTCATGGAGGAGCAATAGGTTTAAATACAGGTCTGATCCTGACCAGAGCCTGACAGAAAGATTGGACATCTGGAACCTCTGCCAGACGTTTATGCAGCAAGACCGACAAGGCCGAAATCTGACCCTTTAAAGAACTAGTCGACAAACCCTTCCCCAATCCCTCTTGGAGAAAAGCTAAAATTCTCGGAATCCTAATCTTACGCCACGAGTAGCCATTAGATTCTCGCCAATAAAGATATTTACGCCATATCTTATAGTAAATCTTTCTAGTTACCGGCTTACGAGCCTGAACCAAGGTCTCAATGACCGCATCAGAAAAACATTGTTTTGACAAAATCAAAACGTTCAATTTCCAAGTAGTCAGCTTCAGAGAAACTAGATTTGGGTGAAGGAAGGGACCTTGAATGAGAAGATCTGTCCTCAACGGAAGTCTCCAGGGTGGTAGAGACGACATGTCTACCAGGTCCGCATACCAAGTCCTGCGAGGCCAGGCTGGATCAATGAGGATCACCTGAGCCCTCTCCTGTTTGATTCGAGCAATGACCAGAGGAAGAAGTGCAAACGGGGGAAACAGGTATGCTAGCTTGAAGGACCAAGGAACTGCCAGAGCATCTATCAGTTCCGCCTGTGGATCCCTGGACCTCGACCCGTACCTCGGAAGCTTGGCATTCTGTCGAGATGCCATGAGATCCAATTCCGGTTGACCCCATTTGAGGATCAGACTTGAGAATACTTCCGGATGAAGTTCCCACTCGCCCGGATGGAATGTCTGTCCGCTCAGAAAATCCGCCTCCCAGTTGTCCACTCCTGGGATGTGGATCGCTGACAGATGACAAGAGCGGTTCTCCGCCCACTGAATGATCTTGGATACTTCTGACATCACCGAGGCCAGGCCAGAAGCGCATTGAAAATCGCTCTCAGTTCCAGAATGTTGATAGGAAGAAGAGACTCTGCCTGGGTCCACACTCCCTGAGTCTTCAGAGAACCCAAGACGGCTGCTCATCCTAAAAGACTGGCGTCCGTTGTCACGATCACCCAGGAAGGTCTGTGAAAGCAGGTTCCCTGAGAAAGATGATCCAGAGACAACCACCATTGAAGAGATTCTCTTGTCTCCTTCTCCATGACTATTTGAGGAGACAAGTCCGCATAATCTCCATTCCACTGTCTGAGCATGTTCAGCTGCAGAGGTCTGAGATTGAACCGAGCAAAGGGGACGATGTCCATCGCCGCTACCATCAATCCAATTAACTCCATACACTGGGCCACAGATTGATTGGGAGTGGTTTGGAGTACTCGACAGGTATCTATAATCTTTGATTTCCTGACTTCTTTCAGAAAAAGCCTAATTTGAACAGAATCTATCAAAGTTCCCAAAAAGGTAACCCTTGTTTGGGACTAGAGAACTCTTTTCTAAATTAATCTTCTACCCGTGAGATCTCAGGAAGGCTATGACAATGTCGGTATGAGACTTTGCTTGATGGCAAGATGACGCCTGGATTAGAATATCGTCCGGGTAAGGCGCTACTGCAATGCCCCGTGGTCTTAGGACCAAGAGACCCCAGAACCTTTGTGAAAATTCTGGGTGCTGTGGCCAACCCAAATGGAAGAGCCACAAACTGGAAATGTTTGTCCAGAAATGCAAATCTTAGGAACTTGTGATGTTCTTTGTGGATAGGAACGTGAAGATATGCATCCTTTAAGTCCACCGTCGTCATGAATTGACCCTCCTGGATCAAGGGTAGAATAGTGCGAATAGTCTCCATCTTGAATGATGGGATTCTGAGAAATTTGTTTAGACCCTTTAGGTCTAAGATCGGCCTGAAAGTTCCCTCTTTTTTGGGAACTACGAACAGATTGGAATAAAAACCTTCTCCTTGTTCCTGAGTAGGAACTGGAGCAATTACTCCCATGAAGGAGAGGTCTCTTACACAACATAAGAACGCCTATCTTTTTATCTGGTTTGCAGATAACCTTGAAAGGAGAAACCTTCCCCGAAGAGAAAAGGCTATGAACTCCAGTCTGTATCCCCTGGACACAATCTCTATAGTCCAGGGATCCTGAACATCTCTTACCCATGCCTGAACGAAAAAACATAATTTATGTAAGAACTTACCTGATAAATTCATTTCTTTCATATTAGCAAGAGTCCATGAGCTAGTGACGTATGGGATATACATTCCTACCAGGAGGGGCAAAGTTTCCCAAACCTCAAAATGCCTATAAATACACCCCTCACCACACCCACAATTCAGTTTAACGAATAGCCAAGAAGTGGGGTGATAAGAAAAAAGTGCGAAAGCATATAAAATAAGGAATTGGAATAATTGTGCTTTATACAAAATCATAACCACCACAAAAAAAGGGCGGGCCTCATGGACTCTTGCTAATATGAAAGAAATGAATTTATCAGGTAAGTTCTTACATAAATTATGTTTTCTTTCATGTAATTAGCAAGAGTCCATGAGCTAGTGACGTATGGGATAATGACTACCCAAGATGTGGTTCTTTCCACACAAGAGTCACTAGAGAGGGAGGGATAAAATAAAGACAGCCAATTCCTGCTGAAAATAATCCACACCCAAAATAAAGTTTAACGAAAAACATAATCAGAAGATTCAAACTGAAACCGCTGCCTGAAGTACTTTTCTACCAAAAACTGCTTCAGAAGAAGAAAATACATCAAAATGGTAGAATCTAGTAAAAGTATGCAAAGAGGACCAAGTTGCTGCTTTGCAGATCTGGTCAACCGAAGCTTCATTCCTAAACGCCCAGGAAGTAGAAACTGACCTAGTAGAATGAGCTGTAATTCTCTGAGGCGGAGTTTTACCCGACTCAACATAGGCAAGATGAATTAAAGATTTCAACCAAGATGCCAAAGAAATGGCAGAAGCTTTCTGGCCTTTTCTAGAACCGGAAAAGATAACAAATAGACTAGAAGTCTTACGAAAAGATTTCGTAGCTTCAACATAATATTTCAAAGCTCTAACAACATCCAAAGAATGCAACGATTTCTCCTTAGAATTCTTAGGATTAGGACATAATGAAGGAACCACAATTTCCCTACTAATGTTGTTGGAATTCATAACTTTAGGTAAAAATTCAAAAGAAGTTCGCAACACCGCCTTATCCTGATGAAAAATCAGAAAAGGAGACTCACAAGAAAGAGCAGATAATTCAGAAACTCTTCTGGCAGAAGAGATGGCCAAAAGGAACAAAACTTTCCAAGAAAGTAATTTAATGTCCAATGAATGCATAGGTTCAAACGGAGGAGCTTGAAGAGCTCCCAGAACCAAATTCAAACTCCAAGGAGGAGAAATTGACTTAATGACAGGTTTTATACGAACCAAAGCTTGTACAAAACAATGAATATCAGGAAGAATAGCAATCTTTCTGTGAAAAAGAACAGAAAGAGCAGAGATTTGTCCTTTCAAAGAACTTGCAGACAAACCCTTATCTAAACCATCCTGAAGGAACTGTAAAATTCTCGGTATTCTAAAAGAATGCCAGGAAAAATGATGAGAAAGACACCAAGAAATATAAGTCTTCCAGACTCTATAATATCTCTCGAGATACAGATTTACAAGCCTGTAACATAGTATTAATCACAGAGTCAGAGAAACCTCTTTGACCAAGAATCAAGCGTTCAATCTCCATACCTTTAAATTTAAGGATTTCAGATCCTGATGGAAAAAAGGACCTTGTGACAGAAGGTCTGGTCTTAACGGAAGAGTCCACGGTTGGCAAGAGGCCATCCGGACAAGATCCACATACCAAAACCTGTGAGGCCATGCCGGAGCTACCAGCAGAACAAACGAGCATTCCTTCAGAATCTTGGAGATTACTCTTGGAAGAAGAACTAGAGGCGGAAAGATATAGGCAGGATGATACTTCCAAGGAAGTGATAATGCATCCACTGCCTCCGCCTGAGGATCCCGGGATCTGGACAGATACCTGGGAAGTTTCTTGTTTAGATGGGACGCCATCAGATCTATTTCTGGAAGTTCCCACATTTGAACAATCTGAAGAAATACCTCTGGGTGAAGAGACCATTCGCCCGGATGCAACGTTTGGCGACTGAGATAATCCGCTTCCCAATTGTCTACACCTGGGATATGAACTGCAGAGATTAGACAGGAGCTGGATTCCGCCCAAACCAAAATTCGAGATACTTCTTTCATAGCCAGAGGACTGTGAGTCCCTCCTTGATGATTGATGTATGCCACAGATGTGACATTGTCTGTCTAAAAACAAATGAACGATTCTCTCTTCAGAAGAGGCCAAAACTGAAGAGCTCTGAAAATTGCACGGAGTTCCAAAATATTGATCGGTAATCTCACCTCCTGAGATTCCCAAACTCCTTGTGCCGTCAGAGATCCCCACACAGCTCCCCAACCTGTAAGACTTGCATCTGTTGAAATTACAGTCCAGGTCGGAAGCACAAAAGAAGCCCCCTGAATTAAACGATGGTGATCTGTCCACCATGTTAGAGAGTGTCGAACAATCGGTTTTAAAGATATTAATTGAGATATCTTCGTGTAATCCTTGCACCATTGCTTCAGCATACAGAGCTGAAGAGGTCGCATGTGAAAACGAGCAAAGGGGATCGCGTCCGATGCAGCAGTCATAAGACCTAGAATTTCCATGCATAAGGCTACCGAAGGGAATGATTGTGACTGAAGGTTTCGACAAGCTGTAATCAACTTTAGACGTCTCTTGTCTGTTAAAGACAGAGTCATGGACACTGAATCCATCTGGAAACCCAGAAAGGTTACCCTTGTCTGAGGAATCAATGAACTTTTTGGTAAATTGATCCTCCAACCATGATCTTGAAGAAACAACACAAGTCGATTCGTATGAGATTCTGCTAAATGTAAAGACTGAGCAAGTACCAAGATATCGTCCAAATAAGGAAATACCACAATACCCTGTTCTCTGATTACAGACAGCAGGGCACCGAGAACCTTTGTAAAAATTCTTGGAGCTGTAGCTAGGCCAAACGGCAGAGCCACAAACTGGTAATGCTTGTCCAGAAACGAGAATCTCAGGAACTGATAATGATCTGGATGAATCGGAATATGCAGATATGCATCCTGTAAATCTATTGTGGACATATAATTCCCTTGCTGAACAAAAGGTAAGATAGTCCTTACAGTTACCATCTTGAACGTTGGTATCCTTACATAACGATTCAATATTTTTAGATCCAGAACTGGTCTGAAAGAATTCTCCTTCTTTGGTACAATGAAGAGATTTGAATAAAACCCCATCCCCTGTTCCGGAACTGGAACTGGCATAATTACTCCAGTCAACTCTAGATCTGAAACACATTTCAGAAATGCTTGAGCTTTTACTGGATTTACTGGGACACGGGAAAGAAAAAATCTCTTTGCAGGAGGTCTCAACTTGAAACCAATTCTGTACCCTTCTGAAACAATGCTCTGAATCCAAAGATTGTGAACAAAATAGATCCAAATTTCCTTGAAAAAACGTAACCTGCCCCCTACCAGCTGAGCTGGAATGAGGGCCGCACCTTCATGTGGACTTAGAAGCAGGCTTTGCCTTTCTAGCTGGCTTGGATTTATTCCAGACTGGAGATGGTCTCCAAACTGAAACTGCTCCTGAGGATGAAGGATCAGGCTTTTGTTCTTTGTTGAAACGAAAGGAACGAAAACGATTATTAGCCCTGTTTTTACCTTTAGATTTTTTATCCTGTGGTAAAAAAGTTCCTTTCCCACCAGTAACAGTTGAAATAATGGAATCCAACTGAGAACCAAATAATTTGTTACCCTAGAAAGAAATGGAAAGTAAAGTTGATTTAGAAGCCATATCAGCATTCCAAGTTTTAAGCAATAAAGCTCTTCTAGCTAAAATAGCTAGAGACATAAACCTGACATCAACTCTAATATCAAAAATGGCATCACAGATAAAATTATTAGCATGCTGAAGAAGAATAATAATATCATGAGAATCACGATGTGTTACTTGTTGCGCTAAAGTTTCCAACCAAAAAGTTGAAGCTGCAGCAACATCAGCCAAAGATATAGCAGGTCTAAGAAGATTACCTGAACACAGATAAGCTTTTCTTAGAAAGGACTCAATTTTCCTATCTAGAGGATCCTTAAACGAAGTACCATCTGACGTAGGAATAGTAGTACGTTTAGCAAGGGTAGAAATAGCCCCATCAACTTTAGGGATCTTGTCCCAAAATTCTAATCTGTCAGACGGCACAGGATATAATTGCTTAAAACCTTTAGAAGGAGTAAATGAATTACCCAAATTATCCCATTCTTTGGAAATTACTGCAGAAATAGCATTAGGAACAGGAAAAACTTCTGGAATAACCACAGGAGCTTTAAATACCTTATCTAAACGTTTAGAATTAGTATCAAGAGGACCAGAATCCTCTATTTCTAAAGCAATTAGTACTTCTTTAAGTAAAGAACGAATAAATTCCATTTTAAATAAATATGAAGATTTATCAGCATCAACCTCTGAGACAGAATCCTCTGAACCAGAGGAATCATCAGAATCAGGATGATGTTCAGTTAAAAATTCATCTGTAGGGAGAGAAGTTTTAAAAGATTTTTTACGTTTACTAGAAGGAGAAATAACAGACATAGCCTTCTTTATGGATTCAGAAACAAAATCTCTTATATTATCAGGAACATTCTGCACCTTAGATGTTGAAGGAACTGCAACAGGCAAAGGTACTTTACTAAAGGAAATATTATCTGCTTTAACAAGTTTGTCATGACAATAAATACAAACAACAGCTGGAGGAATAGCTACCAAAAGTTTACAGCAGATACACTTAGCTTTGGTAGATTCAGCACTTGACAGCGATTTTCCTGTAGTATCTTCTGACTCAGATGCAACGTGAGACATCTTGCAATATGTAAGAGAAAAAACAACATATATAAAGCAAAATTGATCAAATTCCTTAAATGACAGTTTCAGGAATGGGAAAAAATGCCAAAGAACAAGCTTCTAGCAACCAGAAGCAATAAAAAATGAGACTTAAATAATGTGGAGACAAAAGTGACGCCCATATTTTTTCGCGCCAAATAAGACGCCCACATTATTTGGCGCCTAAATGCTTTTTGGCGCCAAAAATGACGCCACATCCGGAACGCCGACATTTTTGGCGCAAAATAACGTCAAAAAATGACGCAACTTCCGGCGACACGTATGACGCCGGAAACGGAAATATAATTTTTGCGCCAAAAAAGTCAGCGCCAAGAATGACGCAATAAAATGAAGCATTTTCAGCCCCCGCGAGCCTAACAGCCCACAGGGAAAAAGTCAAATTTTAAGGTAAGAAAAATGTTAAATTAAAATGCATTATCCCAAATATGAAACTGACTGTCTGAAAATAAGGAAAGTTGAACATTCTGAGTCAAGGCAAATAAATGTTTGAATACATATATTTAGAACTTTATAAACAAAGTGCCCAACCATAGCTAGGAGTGTCACAGAAAATAAGACCTTACTTACCCCAGGACACTCATCTACATATAGCAGATAGCCAAACCAGTACTGAAACGAGAATCAGCAGAGGTAATGGTATATATAAGAGTATATCGTCGATCTGAAAAGGGAGGTAAGAGATGAATCTCTACGACCCGATAACAGAGAACCTATGAAATAGACCCCGTAGAAGGAGATCACTGCATTCAAATAGGCAATACTCTCCTCACATCCCTCTGACATTCACTGCACGCTGAGAGGAAAACCGGGCTCCAACTTGCTGCGGAGCGCATATCAACGTAGAATCTAGCACAAACTTACTTCACCACCTCCATCGGAGGCAAAGTTTGTAAAACTGAATTGTGGGTGTGGTGAGGGGTGTATTTATAGGCATTTTGAGGTTTGTGGAAACTTTGCCCCTCCTGGTAGGAATGTATATCCCATACGTCACTAGCTCATGGACTCTTGCTAATTACATGAAAGAAAGGACAGCCTGCCCCCGACCAGATCTGGCCCTGGATCGGGGGCAAACCCTTCATGCAGTCTTAGATTCAGCAGCAGGCTTTTTGGGTTGCTTTCCCTTAATCCATGACTGGTTGGGTCTCCAAGTAGGCGTAGGCTGGGTAAAGTTTCCGTCCTGTCTGGCGAGGGAAACAGAGGAATTACTCTTGAAATTTCGAAAGGAACAAAAATTACTTTGATGTCCCTTTTGCTTGTTTCTCTTATACTGAGGAAGTAGATGACCCTTACCTCCAGTGATATCAGAAATAATTTCCTTTAGGCCAGGTCCAAACAAGGTCTTTCCCTTGTAAGGAATTGTGAGTAGCTTAGACTTGGAAGACACATCCGCAGCCCATGGTTTTAACCACAAGGCTCTGCGGACCAAGATAGAAACCCCCCAAAGTTTTGCAGCTAAATTTAGTAATTTGCAACAAAGCATCAGTAATAAAGGCATTAGCTAACTTAAGCGCCTTAATCCTATCCTGGATTTCCTCCAAAGGGGTCTCATGTCTGAGAGACTCAGAGCGTCAAACCAATAAGCTGCTGCACTAGTAACCGTGGCAATGCATGCAGTAGGCTGCAACAAAAACCCGATGAGTATAAATCCTCTTAAGTAATCCTTCCAACTTCTTGTCCATAGGATCCTTAAAGGCACAGCTATCCTCAATAGGAATAGTCGTACGTTTAGCCAGGGTGGAAACGGCTCCTTCCACCTTAAGTACTGTCTGCCAATTTTCCTTTATAGCGTCCGCTATAGGGAACATTTTCTTAAGGACCGGTGATGGAGAAAAAGGAATACCTGGTCTATCCCATTCCTTAGAAATAGTCTCCAAAGCCTTCTTAGGTATTGGAAAAACATCTTAATACGAGGGGAGTTTCAAAATATTTATCCATTTTACACAACTTTTCAGGAGCCACTACTACTGTAGAGTCACAATCATCTAAAGTTGATAATACCTCCCTGAGTAACAGGCGGAGGTGTTCTAACTTAAACCTGAAAGAAACCACCTCCAAATCTGAAAGGGGAACAGAACTTCCAGAATCAGAAAGTTCACCCTCAGACAAAGACTCCGAACCCTACAACTCATGCTCTTGCGAGGGTAAATTTGAAAATGACACCAATGCATCAGTATCCTTACTGACTCCATGGTCACTTCTTCTCTTACGTCTGTCTTGAAACATGGGAAAGGCAGATAATATATCAGAAATAGAAGACACTACCTTAGCTATATCCATTAAAGAAATATTTGAAGCTAAAGTATTAGTACAGGGCACTGCTTGAGCGGGCGAAATCTCTTGGGACATTTGGGGAGACCACTGCGAAATACTTTGAATCACATCTTGAGACCACCTGAGAAGCATCCGCCTAAGAAGCGGCTTTCTCATGAAATAACCTTTGTAACTCAAGGCCCCTCTCAACACATAAGGGACAAAAAGGAATAGGGGGTTCAACCTGAGCATTTCAAGCACATATAACAAAGAGCAGATTGATCAGCTTCAGTATACATCTCTCACATAAAAAAAAAAGTTTTTATTTTAATACATGCAACTGTGACTTTAAAACAGAACCAAGCGATAGCCAGCAAGGGTAAAATCCCCAAGAAGAAATTTTGAGATCGAAAAAATTAACAGACGGTTATGAAAAATAATCAGCCTGTGACTTTAAATTTTAAACACAACAACCAAATGCTTAGCACCTGCAGAGTCCCATTTTATGCTGCAAAACGTCCAAGTTAATCCCCACTGCTCCGTGACACTGTCAAATTCACCCTTGGTATATAGATCCATTCACACACAATACTCTAGTCAATTCTGTGACATAGGGGCTACACAATTATACGCTTAATGTCTGGGACCCATCTCCTAAGGCAAAACAAACCCCAGTATTTAACTGTGGTCTGTCGCGGAGACTCCACCTATCTCGCGGATGCCCGGCTCTTCCTCCTTCAGCGTCTCTGCTCCCTCTCTGTGTGTGTGCAGTTACGTTCCAGGGCGTGCTTCAGTCACGTAATTCGCAGTGGGGGCGTCGGTGGTAGCAAATCTCGCTCTCTGTGTGTGCTCTCTTGCGATCACTCGGTTGATACAAAATTTAAAGAAACAGAGGGCACCTCCACAGTATGCGATTAAAATTCTTCTTTTATTTTCAAATTGGAACAGCAGTTGACATACTGTTATTTACACAGCTTAGGTTGGAAAGTCTTGGGTGATTCCCAGTGACCCACTGACGCGTTTCGGCTCGCTGGCCGTAATCGTAGTGTGGTCAGTTAGCCCTTATCGGCTCCTTTTAAAATCTGTAGGCATTTGCCCATTGGTTAAAACCAACACCTGGGAATTAACCCCATGACTTCCTCATATTCATTGCAAAAATATTCCGTTCTCTGAACAACAATACTATTCTTTGTTTCCTTCATGGAATATAGTTGTGTTACACTTATTTCACCTTTCACACGGATTTAAATAGTTTAATAAACATAAACCAGTGATACTGATTGATATACCTAATTCATTGAAAAAGTCACCTTTAATGAAGAGAAAAGGCTCAAACAATCATAAATGTATAAAAATTGATTTATCATATTAAAAAGGTAACTTGAGCATATGTTATTTTTCTTCAACACTAGCTTGTATAATATCTGAATTATTTATTTCACTGTACATATGACACATTATATATTAACGCTTCATCATCTCTGGACACACAGACCGAGAACTGTCGCCAAACATTTATCAGATCATATTCCGAATTTAGTCCTTGTGGCATCCTAGTCCTCAGCCTGTGTATCCAGAAAATAAATTGATCTGATAAATTTTTGGCGATAGTCCTCGGTCTGTGTGTCCAGAGATGATGAAGCGTTAATATACAATGTGTCATATGTACAGTGAAATAAATAATTCAGATATTATACAAGCTAGTGTTGAAGAAAAATTACATATGCTCAAGTTACCTTTAATATGATAAATCAATTTTTATACATTTGATTGTATGAGCCTTTTCTCTTCATTAAAGGTGACTTTTTCAATGAATTGGGTATATCAATCAGTATCGCTGGTTTATGTTTATTAAACTATTTAAATCCGTGCGAAAGGTGAAATAAGTGTAACACAACTATATTCCGTTCTCTGAACAGCAATACTATTCTTTGTTTCCTTCATGGAATATAGTTGTGTTACACTTATTTCACCTTTCGCACGGATTTAAATAGTTTAATAAACATAAACCAGTGATACTGATTGATATACCTAATTCATTGAAAAAGTCACCTTTAATGAAGAGAAAAGGCTCATACAATCAAATGTATAAAAATTGATTTATCATATTAAAGGTAACTTGAGCATATGTAATTTTTCTTCAACACTAGCTTGTATAATATTTGAATTATTTATTTCACTGTACATATGACTCATTGTATATTAACGCTTCATCATCTCTGGACACACAGACCGAGAACTGTCGCCAAAAATTTATCAGATCAATTTATTTTCTGGATACACAGGCTGAGGACTAGGATGCCACAAGGACTAAATTCGGAATATGATCTGATAAATTTTTGGCGACAGTTCTCGGTCTGTGTGTCCAGAGATGATGAAGCGTTAATATATAATGTGTCATATGTACAGTGAAATAAATAATTCAGATATTATACAAGCTAGTGTTTGAAGAAAAATTACATATGCTCAAGTTACCTTTAATATGATAAATCAATTTTTATACATTTGATTGTATGAGCCTTTTTCTCTTCAGTAAAGGTGACTTTTTCAATGAATTAGGTATATCAATCAGTATCACTGGTTTATGTTTATTAAACTATTTAAATCCGTGCGAAAGGATGAAATAAGTGTAACAACAACTATATTCCATGAAGGAAACAAAGAATAGTATTGCTGTTCAGAGAACGGATATTTTTGCAATGAATATGGGGAAGTCATGGGTTAATTCCCAGGTGTTGGTTTTAACCAATGGGCAAATGCCTACAGATTTAAAAAGGAGCCGATAAGGGCTAACTGACCACACTACGATTACGGCCAACAAGCCGAAACGCGTCAGTGGGTCACTGGGAATCACCCAAGACTTTCCAACCTAAGCTGTGTAAACAACAGTATGTCAACTGCTGTTCCAATTTGAAAATAGAAGAAGAATTTTAATCGCATACTGTGGAGGTGCCTCTGTTTCTTTAAATTTTGTTTAAAATTTTAAACCCAACACCTCACTTTGCCATCTCCTATTACTAACATAGGCAAAGAGAATGACTGGGTTGGAGGGGAGAAGGGAGGGACTATTTAACAGCTTTGCTGTAGGTGCTCTTTGCCGCCTCCTGCAGGCAGGAGAATATCCCATAAGTAATGTAGATGATCCGTGGACTCGTCATGTCCTTAAGAGGAAAATGTTACGGTCTCTAATTTTTAAACGAAACTTTTTACTTTTTGAAGCAAGGAATAAATAGTAACAAACAAAACTCTCTGGACAACCTTTACATATCAGCTTAGCTCTGCTGAGGTGCCTACCTGCCCTGCTAACACCGGATAAAATTCCCTTTAGTAGAAGCAATCCGGACTCGTCATGAATCACAGTGAAACAGAATTTATGCTTACCTGATAAATTACTTTCTCCAACGTGTGTCCGGTCCACGGCGTCATCCATTACTTGTGGGAAATGTTCTCCCCCACAGGGAAAGGCAAGGACAGCACACAGCAAGAGCTGTCCATATAGCTCCCCCTCTGGCTCCGCCCCCCAGTCATTCGACCGACGGTTAGGAGAAAAAAGGAGAAACTATAGGGTGCCGTGGTGACTGTAGTGTATAAAGAAATTTTTTTTCAACCTGATTAAAAAAAACAGGGCGGGGCCGTGGACCGGACACACCGTTGGAGAAAGTAATTTATCAGGTAAGCATAAATTCTGTTTTCTCCAACATTGGTGTGTCCGGTCCACGGCGTCATCCATTACTTGTAGGAACCAATACCCAAAGCTTTAGGACACGGATGAAGGGAGGGAGCAAATCGGGTTACCTAAACAGAAGGCACACGGCTTGCAAACCTTTCTCCCAAAAACAGCCTCCGAAGAAGCAAAAAAATAAAATTTGTAGAATTTGGCAAAAGTTGTGCAGAGAAGACCAAGTCGCTGCATTACATATCTGGTCAACAGAAGCCCTCGTTCTTATAGGCCCATGTGGAAGCCACAGCCCTAGTAGAGTTAGCTATGATACGGTCAGGAGGCTGCCGTCCGGCAGTCTCATAAGCCAAGCGGATAATGCTTTTCAGCCAGAAAGAGAGAGAGGTAGCAGTAGCTTTTTGACCTCTCCTCTTACCAGAGGTAAACGACAAACAAGGATGAGGTTTGTCTAAAATCTTTTGTTGCTTCTAAATAGAACTTTAAAGCACGAACAACATCTAAATTGTGTAATAAATGTTCCTTCTTTGAAACTGGATTCGGACACAAAGAAGGAACAACTATTTCCTGGTTGATGTTCTCGTTGGAAACAACTTTTGGAAGAAAACCACGCTTAGTACGCAAAACAACCTTATCTGAATGGAACACCAGATAGGGTGGATCACACTGCAAAGCAGATAATTCAGAAACTCTTCTAGCAGAAGAAATAGCAACCAAAAACAGAACTTTCCAAGATAGTAACTTAATATCTATGGAATGTAAAGGTTCAAACGGAACCCCTTGAAGAACTGAAAGAACTAAATTTAGACTCCAAGGAGGGAGTCATGGGTCTGTAAAAAGGCTTGATTCTAACCAAAGCCTGAACAAAAGCTTGTACATCTGGCAAAGCTGCCAGTCGTTTGTGCAACAAGACGGATAATGCAGAAATCTGTCCTTTTAGAGAACTAGCTGACAATCCTTTATCCAAACCTTCTTGAACAAAGGAGAGAATCTTTGGAATTTTAATCTTACTCCAGGAGAATCCTTTGGATTCACACCAACAGATATATTTTTTCCATATTTTATGGTAAATCCTTCTAGTCACAGGTTTTCTGGCTTGGACCAGAGTATCAATCACAGAATTTGAAAACCCACGCTTGGATAAAAATCAAGGCGTTCAATTTCCAAGCAGTCAGCTGCAGAGAAACTAGATTGGGATGTTTCGAATGGACCTTGTACTAGAAGATCCTGTCTCAAAAGGTAGCTTCCATGGTGGAGCCGATGATGAATATTCACCAGGTCTGCATACCAAGTCCCTGCGTGGCCACGCAGGAGCTATCAGAATCACCGAGGCCTTCTCCCTGTTTGATCCTGGCTATGAGCCTGGGGAGGAGAGGAAACGGTGGAAACACATATGCTAGAATTGAACGACCAACGGCGCCACTAATGCATCCACTAGAGTCGCCTAGGGATCCCTGATCTGGACCCTATCAAGGAATCTTGAAGTTCTGACGGGACGCCAATAGATCCATGTCTGGAATGCCCCCATAATTGGGTTAACTGAGCAAAAGACCTCCGGATGGAGTTCCACTCCCCCCGGATGGAAAGTCTGACGACTCAAATAGTCCGCCTCCCAGTTGTCTACTCCTGGGATGTGAATAGCAAGATAGATGCAGGAGTGATTCTCTGCCCATTGGATTATTTTGGTTACTTCCTTCATCGCTAGGGTACTCTTTGTTCCCCCCCTGATGATTGATTGTACGGCAACAGTCGTTATGCTTGTCCGACTGAAATCTTATGAACCCTGGCTTCCGCTAGCTGAGGCCAAGCCCAGGAGCGCATTGAATATAGCTCTTAGTTCCAAAATGTTTTATCGGAGGAGAAGCGACTCTTCCCGCGACCATAGGCCCTGAGCTTTCAGATAGAGTCCCAGACCGCGCCCCACCCCAAGAGGCTGGGCGTCGGTCGTGACGATGACCCACTCCGGTCTGCAGAAACTCATTCCCCTGAGACAGGTGATCCTGGGTCAACCACCAGAGAAGTGAGTCCCTGGTTACCTGGTCTACTTGAATTTGGGGAGACAAGTCTGTATAGTCCCCATTCCTACTGATTGAGCATGCACAGCTGTAATGGTCTTACCACAATCCATTGCTGCGACCATTAGTCCTATTAACTTCCATCGCATTGAGCTATGGAGGGTTGAGGAATAGAGTGAAGAACTCGACAAGCTTTTAGAAGCTTTGTCTTTCTGACGGTCTGGTGAGAAAGATCTTCATTTCCACAGAAATCTACTTATTGTTCCCAGAAAAGGAACCCTTTGTGGACGGTGACAGTGAACTTTTTTCTATGTTCACTTTCCACCCGTTGAGATCTGAGAAAAGCCAACACAATGTCTGTATGAGCCCTCGCTTTGTGAAAAAGGGTGTGTGTACAAGCGCTAAGGTAACTCCCAAGCTGTATCCAAACAGAGATCCTAACCAACCTCCAAAAATTATGCACAAGTAGTAAGAAGTGAATACAGCGCCAACAAGAGGCCAAGGGATAAATATACTCACAGGAGAGATAAAAGAAGATTCTTTAATGAACCCATGTTAAAAAGCATCAGTAAATAAAAGACTATATATAAAAAAATGTACAAAGCACATATAAATAAAATTACAAATACAGGAATATCTTACAGAAGCGGCTCAAAGGGCCAAAGCTGATAATTACAATAAAAACAGAGGTAATAACAGGTGATCAGTGTGAGTGGGTACACCAGAATAAGAGGTGTGTATACTAATAAAACAGAATTAGCCTAAGTACAAACTGTAGCAAGTGCATCAAGCAAAAACTAATAAACAATAATACAAACAATAGTGTTCAAAATTAGTGTTACAAAAATAGTGTTCCAAAAATAGAAAAATGCACTGCAGTGCAAAAAACAAGGGGGGTAGCAAAATAATTGTATAGATACAATCAAATGTGAGTGAGTGCAAATGGATATAAAAAATGCTAGCTACTTAATCCAGTGAGGTTAAAGATATAATTTAAATAAAATACACAATATGCAATAACATAAAAAAATAAAAATACACAATATGCTAATAAATAAAAAATAAATATAAATCCAAAAAAAGTGTTCAAAAGTTGATCAACAAATGTTAGTGAAGAACAAAAAATAAGTCAATCAAACAAAAAAAATGGAAAAAATGGGTGATGAAAAGCAAGGTGAAAGTGAGGAAATTGATTCGCTTCCAATGTTAGTTACTTTAACAGATCCCAAATTCCTGAGTGTGGTTGCTGAGAAGTAGCTGATTGGATCCTAGCACCTGTCAGCTGCTCCTACTGGTATCCTAAAAAGTGTCCCTGTAAAAAAAGAAATTCACAACATAGTGTATCCATCGTGTATGCAAGTCTTGAGAAAGGCCCTTTTTTGAGGGGCAGAACGCGTTGACATATTGGTAAGCATTACTTTAATCTTTACTTCATTCTCATATTGGATACACTATGGTTGTGAATTTCTTTTTTTTTTTACAGGGACACTTTTTAGGATACCATAGGAGCAGCTGAACAGGTGATAGGATCCAATCAGCTACTTCAGCAACCACACTCAGGAATCTGGATCTGTTAAAGTAACTAACATTGGAAGGAATCAATTTCCCTCACTTTCACCTTGCTTTTCATCACCCATTTTTTTCCATTTTTTTTGTTTTGATTGACTTATTTTGTTCTTCACTAACATTTGTTGATCAACTTTTTGAACACCTTTTTTGGATTATATTTTATATTTTATGTTATTGCATATTGTGTATTTTATTTAATTATATCTTAACCTCACTGGATTAAGTAGCTAGCATTTTTATATCCATTTGCACTCACTCACTCTTTGATTGTATCTATACAATTATTTTGCTACCCCCTTTTTTTGCACTGCAGTGCATTTTTCTATTTTTTGGAACACTATTTTTGTAACACTAATTTTGAACACTATTGTTTGTATTATTGTTTATTAGGTTTTTTTGCTTGATGCACTCGCTACAGTTGTACTTAGGCTATTCTGTTTTATTAGTATACACTCTTATTCTGGTGTACCACTCACACTGATCACCTGTTATTACCTCTGTTTTAATTGTAATTATCAGCTTTGGCCCTTTGAGCCGCTTCTGTAAGATATTCCTGTATTTGTAATTTTATTTATATGTGCTTTTTACATTTTTATATATAGTCTTTTATTACTGATGCTTTTTAACATGGTTCATTAAATAATCTTCTTTTATCTCTCTGTGGAGTATATTTATCCCTTGGCCTCTTGTTGGCGCTTGTATTCACTTCTTACTACTTGAGCCCTCGCCTTTGGAAAGAGACGACGCTTGGATTAGGATGTCGTCTAGATAAAGGTGCTACAGCGATGCCAGCCTCGGTCTTAGGACCGCTAGAAGGGACCCTAGCACCTTTGTGAAAAATTCTGGGGAGCGGTGGCTAAACCGAATGGAAGAGCCACAAACTGGTAATGTTTGTCCCAGAAAGGCGAACCTCAGGAACTGATGATGAGATTTGTAGGATTGGGATATGCAGATACGCATCCTTCAGATCCACCGGTAGTCAAAATTGACCCTTGCTGGATAGTTGGTAAGATTGTCCCGAATTGTTTCCATCTTGAAGGATGGAACTCTGAGGAACTTGTTTAATATCTTTAAATCCAGAATTGGCCTGAAAGTTCCCTCTTTTTGGAACCACAAACAGGTTTGAGTAAAACCCTAGACCTTGTTCCCCGGAGGGGACTGGGTTTATCACTCCCATCTTTGATAGTTCTCATTACACAATGTAAGAATGCCCTGTTTCTTTATCTGGTCTGAAGATAAGCGAGACAGGTGGAACCCTTCCCTTTTGGAGGAAGTCCCCTTGAATTCTAACAGGTATCCCTTGGAAAACTATCTCTAGTGCCCCCAGGGATCCAGAACATCTCTTGCCCAAGCCTGAGCGAAGGAGAGATAGTCTGCCCCCTACCAGATCCGGTCCCGGATCGGGGGCTACCCCTTCATGCTGTCTTGGTAGCAGCAGCAGGTTTCTTGGTTTGTTTACCCTTGTTCCAGCCTTGCATGGGCTTCCAAGCGGGTTTGGGCTGGGCCGCGTTACCTTCTTGTCTAGCGGCAGTGGAGTTATTAGCCGATCCGTTCCTGAAATTGCGAAAGGAACGAAAATTAGACTTGTTCTTAGCCTTAAGGCCTATCCTGTGGGAGGGCATGGCCCTTACCCCCAGTGATGTCTGAAATAATTTCCTTCAATTCCGGCCCAAAAAGGGTCTTACCTTTGAAAGGAATATTCAGTAACTTAGTCTTGGACGACACGCCTGCCGACCAGGATTTTAGCCAAAGCGCCCTCCGCGCTACTATAGCAAAACCTGAGTTTTTCGCCGCCAATTTCGTTATTTGAAAGGCGGCATCCAATATAAAGGAATTGGCTAACTAATGCGTGAATTCTGTCCATGACTTCTTCCTAGGAAGTCTCCTTTCTGGAGCGACCTTTCTATTTCTATCGAACCAAAAGGACGCCGCTTTGAAGTGACAGTAATAACACACATAGCTGGTTGAAGGAAGAACCCTTGCTGAACAAAAATCTTTTAAGCAATTCCTTCCAATTTTTTTATCCATAGGATCTTTGAAAGCGCAGCTGTCCTCTATAGGAATAGTTGTACGCTTTCGTTACGTGTTGAAACAGCTCCCTCAACCTTCGGGACCGTTTTGCCATGCGTCCCTTCTAGGGTTCTACTATGGGAAACATTTTCTTAAATATAGGAGGTGGGCAAAGGGTACACCTGGCTTCTCCCACTCCTTTTCCACTATGTTCGCTACCTCTTAGGTATTGGAAAAGCGTCGTCGTTGCACTGGGACCTCTAAAAATTTGTCCAATTTGCACAACTTCTCTAGGTACTACCATGGAATCACAGTCATCCAGAGTAGCTTATTCCTTTCTTAAGAAAAGCGCGGAGATGTTCTAGCTTAAACTTAAATGCCACTAGATCAGGTTCTGCCTGTTGAGAAATTTTTCCTGAGTCTGAAATTTCACCCTCAGACAGCCCTTCCCTCACAGCAAATTCCGTATTGATGTGAGGGTAAAAACATAATTTATGTAAGAAACCTTACCTGATAAATTCATTTCTCTTCATATTAGCCACAGAGTCCATGAGCTAGTGACTTTAAGGGACTATACATTCCTACCAGGAGGGGCAAAGTTTCCCAAACCTTAAAATGACTATAAAATACACCCCTCACCACACCCACAAATCAGTTTAACGAATAGCCAAGAAGTGGGGGTGATAAAAAAAGTGCGAAAGCAATATAAAATAAGAAATTGGAATAGTTGTGCTTTATACAAAAAAATCATAACCACCAAAAAGGGTGGGCCTCATGGGACTCTTGCTAATATGTAAAGAAATGAATTTATCAGGTAAGTTCTTACATAAATTATGTTTTCTTTCATGTAATTTAGCAAGAGTCCATGAGCTAGTGACGTATGGGATAATGATTACCCAAGATGTGGATCTTTCCACACAAGGAGTCACTAGAGAGGGAGGGATAAAATAAAGACAGCCAATTCCTGCTGAAAATAATCACACCACCCAAAATAAAGTTTAATGAAAACATAAGCAGAAGATTCAAACTGAAAAGCTCCTGCCCTGAAGTACTTTTCTACCAAAACTGCTTCAGAAGAAGAAAACACATCATAATGGTAGAATTTAGTAAAAGTATGCAAAGAGGACCAAGTTGATGCTTTGCAAATCTGATCAACCCGAAGCCTCATTCCTAAACGCCCAGGAAGTAGAAACTGGACCTAGTAGAATGAGCTGTAATCCTTTGAGGCTGAGTTTTACCCGATTCGACATAAGCATGGTGAATTAAGGATTTTCAACCAAGATGCCAAAGAAATGGCAGAAGCTTTCTGACCTTTTCTAGAACCCGGACCCACCTCCATAGGAGGCAAAGTTTGTAAAACTGATTTGTGGGGTGTGGTGAGGGGAGTGTATTTATAGGCATTTTGAGGGTTTGGGAAACTTTGCCCCTCCTGGTAGGAATGTATATCCCCATACGTCACTAGCTCATGGACTCTTGCTAATTACATGAAAGAAATAGATAAGGCATCGTCAGCGTCTGATTGTTCATCTCTTTTTATCTGTATTTAAAACTGAACAATCACGCTTTCTCTGAAAAACCTGGCAGTTTGGATAAAAGATTTGCTATAGAATTTATCCACTACTGCTGATAATTGTTGCATAGAAATAAGCACTGCCGCGCTAGGTGTCGCCTGCGCGGGCAAAGCTGGTGTAGACACAGAAGGAGAGGATGTAGAGCTATCCCCACTACCTTCATTAGATAAATCATCTTGGGCAACATTATGAAAAATAACAGAGCTGTCCTGATTTTGTTTTGGACGCTATGGCGCAATTATCACAAACACTCGAAGGGGCGGAACCACATTTGTCTCTATACACACAGAACATAGGTTATCTGATGGAACAGACATGTTAAACAGATTTAAGCAGGCAAACAATGCAATAAAAAATCGATTTTAAACAAAAACGTTACCTGTCTCTTTAAATAATAAAAATGACACATTTATTTCTGAATGTTCAAAAAACTATGAAGGCAATATCAGAATTTTTCTGAAATTTGGACCCCAGTGTCTTAATGCTTAGAAAGTATTGCACAGCAAATATGGAGACTCTAGCTCTTAAAACAAGCAAACCGGAGCTAATTGTAGGCTTTAACCGTTTTTTACACACCCACATCCCAGCTACACGCCTTGCTGCAGCTTTTTAACCTTCCTTAGGGGTCACCATTCACAGAAAAAAAGCCTTTTGGAGTCACTTTCTGAACCACAGGACCCTCTCACATCAATCTGCATGCACTGCCTTGAAATTCAACTGCACAGCCTGAAGTGCCAAAATGAGGCTTCATCCCTCAGCACACTAGAGTGAAGGGGCCTTCCTGACTAGATTTAGGCGTCTAAAACAAGCCAGATCAATAAAAAACGTTCCCAAGTGTATGTGAGCTTATAAAATATTTCAAATGTATAATATTGTAATAACAACCAATCGATTTAGCCCCTAACAAGTGTCTACCAGCATAAAAAACAAAAAGGGGAAGCCTGTTATCTTTTTTGCTGAGGTGAAAGAAAAATGGCTTACCCGTTTCCCCTGAGGGAAAAATGACTCATCTAGCATTAGCCTGTGTTGTTAGAAGGAGACTAGTCATACCTGATAGCATATGAGTCTGCAAACTGTTACCCCCCAACAACTGAAGTTCTCTTGTTTAACAGTCCTGCGTGGTAAACAGTAATGGATTATTAGTTACTTGTGCTCTAAAATCATATAGCCCTCTTAAACAGAAATCTTCATCACTTTTCTGTTATAGAGTTAATAGTACAAGCCAGCACTATTTTAAAATAACAAACTCTTGATAGAAGAATAAAAAAACTACAACCAACACCACAAACCTCCTCGCCATCCCCGTGGTAGATGCTACTTGTTCAGAGCGGCAAAGGAGAATGACCTGGGGGGGCGGAGCCAGAGGGGGAGCTAATAAGGACACGCTCTTGCTGTGTGCTCTCCTTGCCTTTCCCTGTGGGGGAGAACATTTCCACAAGTAATGGATGACGCCGTGGACCGGACACACCAATGTTGGAGAAAAGCTCTCCGGATTAGTCTTAGTTCTTGCGCTTCCCTGCATCTGAAAATTCAGCTAACTGTCAAGTCACATCTCCGGTCCGGAAGTGAAGGATAAAAGGCGCGCAACAGTAATTGCCGCCCGCATCTAGACTCGCCCAATCGAGGGCGTCTTAAAAAATTAACCTTGCGGGTCGGCAAAAATGGCCTCTTACAGTCAAACCCGCCGGAAGAAGTGAACACCACACCAAACATGAGCCAATTAAACTTCTTAGTCCCAGTGCCTGCTATAATGAAGAATACTTCCTTATGTGAATATGTTCCCCCAAACATATAGGGGAAATTCCTGTGTCCCAGTATTAAAGGAAATAAAGTGCCCAATTTTTCCAGCCTTTAAGCCTAGACAAAATAAAGTCAGCCCTTACCTCATAGATCTGCCAGGCAGCTCACTAGGTATGAGAGGTCTTCTCCCTCACATGGACCTGTGGAAAAAGCGATAAAGCCTGAGTAATCTTACTCAGGCTTTCAGCATTAGGGCAGTAATAACTACATGGGAGGCACAGTGAGGATTGTACCCCACAAGTTCCCATTGCTTGAAAGCCACCACTGCTCTACTGAAGAGACTGATAAGGACTACGACTACACCCTAGGACAAAGCAGAACAATCATGCACTGCTGAAAAATAAAATCTTGCTTGAAGAATCTTCTTTCCAACACCTAAACTTAACCACTTCCTTGCTCTAACGTAGGCAAAGAGAATGACTGGGGTTGGAGGGAAGGGAGGTGATATTTAACAGCTTTGCAGTGGTGCTCTTTGCCGCCTCCTGCTGGGCAGGAGTGATATTCCCAATAGTAATTCGATGATCCGTGGACTCATTGTGTCAGTAGAAAGAAATATCTTCCTTTTTACATAGAGATGTTAAGGTGATATTTTCTAGTCAGCTTTTTACAGCTATGCTGCATCTCTTTCAAATGTTTCAACATTTGGGTATTATGTCCCTTTACTCAAGTTCAACATTTTATTAAACACAAATGAAAATCTTTAAATTGCAGTTTATTGTAATACAAAATTAACATAATATACTTTTCTCTCTTCTGTATATATACATTTTAACATTGCTCCTCACAGTCATCCAAATTTGAAACACTGAATACAAATCTGGTGGTTAAAGAAATGTGCAATCTTAAATATCCATTTATAAAAAAGACAAATTATTAAATAGAATTTTACATGTCATAATTACATACATTTATAATATTTACATGTATTCACAAAACATCCTTTTGAGTATAAGTAGTAAAAATACAAAAAAATAGTTTTGTCGTTACTACTCATATTACCAAAAGGCGCTGTTGATTAAAAAAAAAAAAATGTATATACACACACACACATAAAAAATAGGTAATTCAATAGTTGAAGAAATATTTTTTGCCTAATGGAAAAAAAGAATCCCAAAGTAACAAAAAGTATTTCCAGTCTACATCTATTAAAAATATGCTGTGGAGCAGGACTGTTCTTTGAATTTTAGCAATACAGAGCTGTGGCATAAATGTTATGGCCTATGGTAAAAACAGCACCACTCAGAAATCAGCAGCCTTTAAGATGGTAATGAAGTGCTTTCTGGTACCAGCAGCACATTCTAGTGTCAGCAAGGCAATTCTACAGACTACCCTGCGTCTGAGCTGTTAATTTTCACTAAATGCAAGAGACACTACAGATTTAACAGGATTTGCTATTTTAAGTAACAAATCCCATTTAGCCAACATCTTTGGAATCATGTGGAGAAAGCAGCTTCCAATGTCTGATGGAAGAAGGTAGAATTTCATATCAGGTGATGAGCTTTTTACGTGAATATGTTCTGCTGAAAGTATGTCCAGACACTGTTCTGCTAAAGGGAGATTCCTCAGAATCTGCAGTGTGAAGCTCTTGTCTCTTCCCCTTGGGTGTAGTATGAGTAGGATCACCATCTGTAAAAAAATAACGGATGCATTTAGCAAACAATGCTGTTTCATTACATTGCTTCTGCGATATGTATCTCAAGTATACTAAGGAGAAGATAAAGCAAAAATAAAATGCTCTAATAGGGAAGCACAGCTTACGTCCCATTCAGAAACTGCAGCACATTGCTGCTCCTGAGCAGGCCAATCAGGCTGTGTCCTGCTCATTAGCTGGACTTTAGCTGTGTGTTAACATCTTTGTGGGGATCAAACAGTCTTTTCAAGGGAGAGAGCAATATATATTTTTGCATAAGCTTGTCACTTAAATTTGAAATATTATTTACATTTTACTTAAGTAAATATCTTCAGATTTTAAAATTTAAAACCTTAAATTATGCTTACCTGATAATTTTCTTTTCTTCAGATGGAAAGAGTCCACAGCTGCATTCATTACTTTTGGGAAATAAGGCAAAGACGACCCCAGCCAAAGGCTTAAATACTCCTCCTACTTCCCTCAACTGCCAGTCATTCTGCCGAGGAACAAGGAACAGTAGAAGAAATACCAGGGTGAAAAGGTGCCAGAAGCATAAAAAATAAGACGCCCCACAGAAAAAATATGGGTGGGGAGCTGTGGACTCTTCATCTGAAGAAAAAAAAAAAGTAATTATCAGGTAAGCATAATTTAAGTTTTTCTTCATAAATGGAAAGAGTCCACAACTGCATTCATTACTTTTGGGAAAACAATACCCAAGCTATAAAGGACACTGAATGCAAAATCGGGAGGGTACAATATGAGGCCCATTCTGAAGGCACCAGGCCTGAAAAAAACACAACCCAACCAAACCCTGCTTCGTCAGAGCCGGGCATAATAACTAGAAGGAAAAGGCCCCAAGGACACTGACCCGCAGATAGTCCGAAAGCCTAACTAGAGACCGCAAGCAGACTCACTGAGCCAACACTCCACCAGGAGAACTGTCGTCCAGCAGTCGGTCCCATTACTAGTACAGTACCTAAATCCCCAAAAGGGAGAGGACAAGGGTAAGCCAAGGAATATCCAAAAGGTACAACAAAATCCATAACGGAAAAAAAAACCTTCAAAGGACGGACAAGTCCACAGAGACCCGAATGGATCCCAAGAACAAGGGGAGACGACACCCAACCCACAAGGAGCAACCGGGCGTCATCAAGGAGAAGTAACATTTCCCAAACATCGTGCAACAGCACCGAAAAGGACAGCTGAAGACAAAGTCCTCAAAACATCAGAACTCAGAGACTGAGCAAACAGAAAATTACAAGCAGCAAACTCAGAAATAAACATCTGAGTCCAGTAACACGCTGCCATTTGTAGGAAGACCGGGAGAAAACACTATCCTTAAGGAAAAAGCAGCCCAAGACAGAAATTGCCCATCCTCCAAGATAGAGGACACTCTCCAGGCAATCCAGGCCGCCAAACCTACTCACAGATCTCAAAGGGGGAGAGGCACAGAACCTCTAAAAAAGAAAGTCCACTGTCAACCCCAAGACCTGAGGATGAACAACAGATCTCAGATCCTAAACCTAGCCGGACCAGCCCAAGAAATGGCATTTCGAAAAGGGAACCAAAACGAACCCCAAGACCGGCCCCCAAAAGGGCGGAAGAATGGACACAGCCACTTTCAACCTAAAGACAAGCGAGCAGGCGTTAGACCCAAGGAGATCTAGCAAGGCCACCCAACTAAGTCTCAATGCGGAGAAAGCAGCTCCCAAGATGGAAAGGAACAACTCAAAGAGCAGACCAATCCTTGAACCAGATAAACATCTGTTCCAACCTCCCGAACACAGGAGAGGCCCCTAAAAGGGAACCACACCTCTGTAAGGAAGACAACGAGCCCCCTAAAGAGGAGAGCGTCGATATACACCTGCCCATAAGACAGGAAGACGTAGGAAGAACCGAGACACAAGGCCACGTCACTGACTAACAAGGAAGAACCCCTTGAAACACCATCGTGCTAGCACACATAACAGGCACAAAAGTGACAGCTGAGCATCCGCAAACCTTCCATTTGTTAGGCAAGAAAGCCCACCATCAGGTTACGTTAGTTGGCTGTCCCAAGGGAACCGTATCGCCCGGCACAAGACAAGGCCCCAGGAGCTCCAGCTCTCAATAAATCTGGCCAAGTTGTAAAACAGAACAGCCAGAACAAGGGCAAAGCCCAAGTACCCCAGAAACTGGAACCCCCAGGCCAGTCCTAGGATCATAAAGGTCCGGTAACATCCCACGACGGGATGTAAAGAGAAAACGCTGAGTAAAACCCTGGACAACCAGAAGATCAGGACAAGAAACCCAGGCCCCACAAATGATTAAACAATCTTCCAGGCACGTAAATCCCTTGTCTGATATAAAAAAAAAGACCTCCCAGGGAAAAATCCAGAATAACCTGGATAACAAGAGCAAGAAGCCCTTGCAAGTCCCGACCCAAAGGGAAGAGACCACCGCTTGCAGGAGCCCAACACTCCAAAGAGCCAGGGCCATAAAAGGACACTAGAGCTAACAGGAGTCCAAGCATCAAATTGAGTAGCACCTTCTGTCCCTTAGGGGGATTAGCCAAGTGTGGCTAATCCCCCTAAGGGACAGAAGGTGCTACTCAATTTATCAACCTCAAAAGGAGGAAAGGCTAAGTATACCTCACCGGGGACTGAACTAGCAACCCTCGGTTTGCTACAGTACAGAGTAGACACAGAGCATTAGTAAGCTAAGCTAGCTGTCCAGCTAGCCACGAGCTGCAGACACAAGGGCAATAGTGAGGATAAGTCACCAGAACAGAGCAACATCAAGCCTCCACATCACCTCAGAATTGAAGTCAGAGGACAGTAAACCATGGGTTTGGATGCCACTCGGATGGCAATACCTGAACCAAATGAGAGGAAAACCACTAGGACCTCCTCTATCCCAAGAAAAGATGCAGAGCATTCCCAACACCGGGGAAGGACCCCTCACCGGAGCCCTCACCTCACTGTCTAATGTCCCGAAAAAGGAACAACCAACTCCCGAAGAGAATCCAGGTCCCCCGAAGGCGACCCATCCACAAGGAGAAAGACAATCCAAGAGGTCTCAATGAAGAAGAGAACCACTAAAGGAACAAGTCCAAAAAGGACAATTTCCTAAAGCAACAAAGCCCCGACCGGCGGAAAAGAGTCGCTAAAATCCTCTAATTTTCCAACCGCGTGGGAAGGAATACTCTAGGTTCCAAGGGTATCGGAAGCAAAAGAGTGACGCAGCAAAATTCACTGACCCAGTCACCAGAGAGACGGCTATTTAGGACTGAAACCATCCCGAGAGCCGCACAGACCTGCAAGTCCACTTGAGAATACTTAGCTGAAACTTGTAAAACAAATAACAAGAACATAAATAATGTTAATAGCACTCGGCACCCCAACCTGACCAGCAAGGTATAATAGACGCCACGTGTCTGAATAAGCCGCAATACAGAAGATCTGAACCCAAGCAGGAGCAGCCTGCAACCAGGGTCATAACTGCCAAGCTAGGTAAATCCACCCTCAGAGAGGGAGGAAGAAAAAAAAACATGGGACTAACGTGTCCCGAACAACTTCCGTAGAAGCAAACAGCGAGTATTGATCCCAGAGAAAGTTCCCGCAGGAACATAGTATGAAAAATAAAAATAAAATTAATTCAAACCGGATAAAATAACCGGCAACCCGAGGGTTATGCCCAAGAAGAACAGAAAGATCCGCAGGAGCAGCCTAACAGAAACCCTGCTCTTCCAACATAACTGGGAAGGATCTCGATAACAAGGGACATTAAACCCAAAATTTTTATTTCATGATTTAGAAAGAACATGCAGTTTTAAACAACTTTCTAAATTACTTCTATTAGCTATTTTGCTTCATTCTCTTGATATTCTTTGCTGAAAAGCATATCTAGATAGGCTCAGTAGCTGCTGATTGGTTGCTGCACAGATGCCTCATGTCATTGGCTCTCCCATGTGCATTGTTCTTTCTTCAACAAAGGATATCTAAAAAATGAAGCAAATTAGATAATAGAAGTTAATTGGAAAGTTGTTTAAAATTGTATTCTCTATCTGAATCATGAAAGAAAAAATGTGGCTTTAGTGCCCCTTTAAATGAGATTACTTCACCCCCATGTCTAACGAGGTGAGCCATTCGAAGGAGGAGACTGATGAGTCCCAAAACCGAGAAGGATAGGGTCCCCAAACAGCTCAAAAACGTGTCTGAGTAGAAAATTAAGGCGAGCCAGCCTGTAGCGAAAGGCACAACACTCAGGAACAGTTACACCCGCAGTGAACAACTCATACCCTCTTGTGGTCGAGAGACCAGGGGCAATAGGGTACAAACACAATCGCAAATAAACATCTGGACTTTGTAAATGCGCAAGTGCCAAAAGCATGTAAAAGCGAAAAATGTGCCACAACCTCCACAGGGAACAATCCTTCCTCTAAGGAGAAAAAAACATAACTTTGGTTACCCGCATGTGTAGTAGTGGCAGCGGTAGGGAACTCGCCTCCAGGAGGACAGGACCCCCTGAGGCAGATGGCTCAGCAGTCCCTTGAATCCCAGAGGAACAAAGCACTCTAGAACAGCCCAAAGAACATAACTAACAGACCTGAGTCAATGGGGCCAATTCGCATTCGTCACAGGACGAAGAATCTGAATCAGAAAGTTGAACAATCTCAGCATCAGTATCCTCCATAACTGGATAAAGGACACAAAAAAACCATAATTTATGTAAGAACTTACCTGATAAATTCATTTCTTTCATATTAGCAAGAGTCCATGAGCTAGTGACGTATGGGATATACATTCCTACCAGGAGGGGCAAAGTTTCCCAAACCTCAAAATGCCTATAAATACACCCCTCACCACACCCACAATTCAGTTTAACGAATAGCCAAGAAGTGGGGTGATAAGAAAAAAGTGCGAAAGCATATAAAATAAGGAATTGGAATAATTGTGCTTTATACAAAAAAATCATAACCACCACAAAAAAAAAAAAAAAGGGCGGGCCTCATGGACTCTTGCTAATATGAAAGAAATGAATTTATCAGGTAAGTTCTTACATAAATTATGTTTTCTTTCATGTAATTAGCAAGAGTCCATGAGCTAGTGACGTATGGGATAATGATTACCCAAGATGTGGATCTTTCCACACAAGAGTCACTAGAGAGGGAGGGATAAAATAAAGACAGCCAATTCCTGCTGAAAATAATCCACACCCAAAATAAAGTTTAAAGAAAAACATAAGCAGAAGATTCAAACTGAAACCGCTGCCTGAAGTACTTTTCTACCAAAAACTGCTTCAGAAGAAGAAAATACATCAAAATGGTAGAATTTAGTAAAAGTATGCAAAGAAGACCAAGTTGCTGCTTTGCAAATCTGATCAACCGAAGCTTCATTCCTAAACGCCCAGGAAGTAGAAACTGACCTAGTAGAATGAGCTGTAATCCTCTGAGGCGGAGTTTTACCCGACTCAACATAGGCAAGATGAATTAAAGATTTCAACCAAGATGCCAAAGAAATAGCAGAAGCTTTCTGGCCTTTTGTAGAACCGGAAAAGATGACAAATAGACTAGAAGTCTTTCGGAAAGATTTAGTAGCTTCAACATAATATTTCAAAGCTCTAACAACATCCAAAGAATGCAACAATTTCTCCTTAGAATTCTTAGGATTAGGACATAATGAAGGAACCACAATTTCTCTACTAATGTTGTTGGAATTCACAACTTTAGGTAAAAATTCAAAAGAAGTTCGCAACACCGCCTTATCCTGATGAAAAATCAGAAAAGGAGACTCACAAGAAAGAGCAGATAATTCAGAAACTCTTCTGCCAGAAGAGATGGCCAAAAGGAACAAAACTTTCCAAGAAAGTAATTTAATGTCCAATGAATGCATAGGTTCAAATGGAGGAGCTTGAAGAGCCCCCAGAACCAAATTCAAACTCCAAGGAGGAGAAATTGACTTAATGACAGGTTTTATACGAACCAAAGCTTGTACAAAACAATGAATATCAGGAAGAATAGCAATCTTTCTGTGAAAAAGAACAGAAAGAGCGGAGATTTGTCCTTTCAAGGAACTTGCGGACAAACCCTTATCTAAACCATCCTGAAGAAACTGTAATATTCTCGGTATTCTAAAAGGATGCCAAGAAAAATGATGAGAAAGACACCAAGAAATATAAGTCTTCCAGACTCTATAATATATCTCTCTAGATACAGATTTACGAGCCTGTAACATAGTATTAATCACAGAGTCAGAGAAACCTCTTTGACCAAGAATCAAGCGTTCAATCTCCATACCTTTAAATTTAAGGATTTCAGATCCTGATGGAAAAAAGGACCTTGAGACAGAAGGTCTGGTCTTAACGGAAGAGTCCACGGTTGGCGAGAAGCCATCCGGAGAAGATCCGCATACCAAAACCTGTGAGGCCATGCCGGAGCTACCAGCAGAACAAACGAGCATTCCTTCAGAATCTTGGAGAATACTCTTGGAAGAAGAACTAGAGGCGGAAAGATATAGGCAGGATGATACTTCCAAGGAAGTGATAATGCATCCACTGCCTCCGCCTGAGGATCCCGGGATCTGGACAGATACCTGGGAAGTTTCTTGTTTAGATGAGACGCCATCAGATCTATTTCTGGAAGTTCCCACATTTGAACAATCTGAAGAAATACCTCTGGGTGAAGAGACCATTCGCCCGGATGCAACGTTTGGCGACTGAGATAATCCGCTTCCCAATTGTCTATACCTGGGATATGAACCGCAGAGATTAGACAGGAGCTGGATTCCGCCCAAACCAAAATTCGAGATACTTCTTTCATAGCCAGAGGACTGTGAGTCCCTCCTTGATGATTGATGTATGCCACAGTTGTGACATTGTCTGTCTGAAAACAAATGAACGATTCTCACTTCAGAAGAGGCCAAAACTGAAGAGCTCTGAAAATTGCACGGAGTTCCAAAATATTGATCGGTAATCTCACCTCCTGAGATTCCCAAACTCCTTGTGCAGTCAGAGATCCCCACACAGCTCCCCAACCTGTGAGACTTGCATCTGTTGAAATTACAGTCCAGGTCGGAAGCACAAAAGAAGCCCCCTGAATTAAACGATGGTGACTGAAGGTTTCGACAAGCTGCAATCAATTTTAGACGTCTCTTGTCTGTTAAAGACAGAGTCATGGACACAATCTATCTGGAAACCCAGAAAGGTTACCCTTGTCTGAGGAATCAAAGAACTTTTTGGTAAATTGATCCTCCAACCATGAACTCGAACAAACAACACAAGTCGATTCGTATGAGATTCTGCTAAATGTAAAGACTGAGCAAGTACCAAGATATCGTCCAAATAAGGAAATACCACAATACCCTGTTCTCTGATTACAGACAGAAGGGCACCGAGAACCTTTGTAAAAATTCTTGGAGCTGTAGCTAGGCCAAACGGTAGAGCCACAAACTGGTAATGCTTGTCCAGAAAAGAGAATCTCAGGAACTGATAATGATCTGGATGAATCGGAATATGCAGATATGCATCCTGTAAATCTATTGTGGACATATAATTCCCTTGCTGAACAAAAGGCAAGATAGTCCTTACAGTTACCATCTTGAACGTTGGTATCCTTACATAACGATTCAATATTTTTAGATCCAGAACTGGTCTGAAGGAATTCTCCTTCTTTGGTACAATGAAGAGATTTGAATAAAACCCCATCCCCTGTTCCGGAACTGGAACTGGCATAATTACTCCAGCCAACTCTAGATCTGAAACACAATTCAGAAATGCTTGAGCTTTCACTGGATTTACTGGGACACGGGAAAGAAAAAATCTCTTTGCAGGAGGTCTCATCTTGAAACCAATTCTGTACCCTTCTGAAACAATGTTCTGAATCCAAAGATTGTGAACAGAATTGATCCAAATTTCTTTGAAAAAACGTAACCTGCCCCCTACCAGCTGAGCCGGAATGAGGGCCGCACCTTCATGTGGACTTAGAAGCAGGCTTTGCCTTTCTAGCAGGCTTGGATTTATTCCAGACTGGAGATGGTTTCCAAACTGAAACTGCTCCTGAGGACGAAGGATCAGGCTTTTGTTCTTTGTTGAAACGAAAGGAACGAAAACGATTATTAGCCCTGTTTTTACCTTTAGATTTTTTATCCTGTGGTAAAAAAGTTCCTTTCCCACCAGTAACAGTTGAGATAATAGAATCCAACTGAGAACCAAATAATTTGTTACCCTGGAAAGAAATGGAAAGTAGAGTTGATTTAGAAGCCATATCAGCATTCCAAGTCTTAAGCCATAAAGCTCTTCTAGCTAAAATAGCTAGAGACATAAACCTGATATCAACTCTAATAATATCAAAAATGGCATCACAGATAAAATTATTAGCATGCTGAAGAAGAATAATAATATCATGAGAATCATGATTTGCTACTTGTTGCGCTAAAGTTTCCAACCAAAAAGTTGAAGCTGCAGCAACATCAGCCAATGATATAGCAGGTCTAAGAAGATTACCTGAACACAGATAAGCTTTTCTTAGAAAGGATTCAATTTTCCTATCTAAAGGATCTTTAAACGAAGTACCATCTGACGTAGGAATGGTAGTACGTTTAGCAAGGGTAGAAATAGCCCCATCAACTTTAGGGATTTTGTCCCAAAATTCTAACCTGTCAGACGGTACAGGATATAATTGCTTAAAACGTTTAGAAGGAGTAAATGAATTACCCAATTTATCCCATTCTTTGGAAATTACTGCAGAAATAGCATTAGGAACAGGAAAAACTTCTGGAATAACCACAGGAGATTTAAACTCCTTATCTAAACGTTTAGAATTAGTATCAAGAGGACCAGAATCCTCTATTTCTAAAGCAATTAATACTTCTTTATGTAAAGAACGAATAAATTCCATTTTAAATAAATATGAAGATTTATCAGCATCAATCTCTGAAACAGAATCCTCTGAACCAGAAGAGTCATCAGAATCAGAATGATGATGTTCATTTAAAAATTCATCTGTAGGGAGAGAAGTTTTAAAAGATTTTTTACGTTTACTAGAAGGAGAAATAACAGACATAGCCTTCTTGATGGATTCAGAAACAAAATCTCTTATGTTATCAGGAACATTCTGCACCTTAGATGTTGAAGGAACTGCAACAGACAATGGTACTTTACTAAAGGAAATATCTGCATTAACAAGTTTGTCATGACAATTAATACAAACAACAGCCGGAGGAATAGCTACCAAAAGTTTACAGCAGATACACTTAGCTTTGGTAGATCCAGCACTAGACAGCGATTTTCCTGTAGTATCTTCTGACTCAGATGCAACGTGAGACATCTTGCAATATGTAAGAGAAAAAACAACATATAAAGCAAAATAGATCAAATTCCTTATATGACAGTTTCAGGAATGGGAAAAAATGCCAAAGAACAAGCTTCTAGCAACCAGAAGCAATGAAAAATGAGACTTAAATAATGTGGAGACAAAAGCGACGCCCATATTTTTTTGCGCCAAATAAGACGCCCACATTATTTGGCGCCTAAATGCTTTTGGCGCCAAAAATGACGCCACATCCGGAACGCCGACATTTTTGGCGCAAAATAACGTCAAATAATGACGCAACTTCCGGCGACACGTATGACGCCGGAAACGGAAAAGAAATTTTTGCGCCAAAAAAGTCCGCACCAAGAATGACGCAATAAAATGAAGCATTTTCAGCCCCCGCGAGCCTAACAGCCCACAGGGAAAAAAAAAGAGTCAAATTTTTGAAGGTAAGAAAAAATGAATAATTCAAATGCATAATCCCAAATATGAAACTGACTGTCTGAAAAATAAGGAAAGTTGAACATTCTGAGTCAAGGCAAATAAATGTTTGAATACATATATTTAGAACTTTATAAACAAAGTGCCCAACCATAGCTTAGAGTGTCACAGAAAATAAGATTTACTTACCCCAGGACACTCATCTACATGTTTGTAGAAAGCCAAACCAGTACTGAAACGAGAATCAGTAGAGGTAATGGTATATATAAGAGTATATCGTCGATCTGAAAAGGGAGGTAAGAGATGAATCTCTACGACCGATAACAGAGAACCTATGAAATAGACCCCGTAGAAGGAGATCACTGCATTCAAAAAGGCAATACTCTCCTCACATCCCTCTGACATTCACTGCACGCTGAGAGGAAAACCGGGCTCCAACTTGCTGCGGAGCGCATATCAGCGTAGAATCTAGCACAAACTTACTTCACCACCTCCATCGGAGGCAAAGTTTGTAAAACTGAATTGTGGGTGTGGTGAGGGGTGTATTTATAGGCATTTTGAGGTTTGGGAAACTTTGCCCCTCCTGGTAGGAATGTATATCCCATACGTCACTAGCTCATGGACTCTTGCTAATTACATGAAAGAAACATAATTTATGCTTACCTGATAAATTTATTTCTCTTGTAGTGTATCCAGTCCACGGATCATCCATTACTTGTGGGATATTCTCCTTCCCAACAGGAGGTTGCAAGAGGATCACCCACAGCAGAGCTGCTATATAGCTCCTCCCCTCATTGCCATATCCAGTCATTCGACCGAAACAAGACGAGAAAGGAGAAACCATAGGGTGCAGTGGTGACTGTAGTTTAATTCAAATTTAGACCTGCCTTAAAAGGACAGGGCGGGCCGTGGACTGGATACACTACAAGAGAAATACATTTATCAAGTAAGCATAAATAATGTTTTCTCTTGTTAAGTGTATCCAGTCCACGGATCATCCATTACTTGTGGGATACCAATACCAAAGCTAAAGCACACGGATGATGGGAGGGACAAGGCAGGAACTTAAACGGAAGGAACCACTGCCTGTAGAACCTCTCTCCCAAAAACAGCCTCCGAAGAAGCAAAAGTGTCAAATTTGTAAAATTTGAAAAGGTGTGAAGCGAAGACCAAGTCGCAGCCTTGCAAATCTGAGGCCTCATTTTTAAAGGCCCAGGTGGAAGCCACAGCTCTAGTAGAATGAGCTGTAATCCTTTCAGGGGGCTGCTGTCCAGCAGTCTCATAGGCTAAGCGTATTATGCTCCGAAGCCAAAAGGAGAGAGAGGTTGTCGAAGCTTTTTGACCTCTCCTCTGTCCAGAGTTAACGACAAACAGGGCAGATGTTTGACGAAAATCTTTAGTAGCCTGTAAGTAAAATTTCAAGGCACGGACTACATCTTGATTATGCAAAAGACGTTCCTTCTTTGAAGAAGGATTAGGACACAATGATGGAACAACAATCTCTTGATTGATATTCCTGTTAGAAACCACCTTAGGTAAAAACCCAGGTTTGGTACGCAGAACTACCTTGTCTGAATGAAAAATCAGATAAGGAGAATCACAATGTAAGGCAGATAACTCAGAGACTCTTTGAGCCGAGGAAATAGCCATCAAAAACAGAACTTTCCAAGATAAAAGTTTAATATCAATGGAATGAAGGGGTTCAAACGGAACTCCCTGAAAAACTTTAAGAACCAAGTTTAAGCTCCACGGGGGAGCAACAGTTTTAAACACAGGCTTAATCCTAACCAAAGCCTGACAAAATGCCTGGACGTCTGAAACTTCTGTCAGACGCTTGTGCAAAAGAATAGACAGAGCAGAGAGCTGTCCTTTTAAAGAACTAGCTGATAAGCCTTTGTCCAAACCCTCTTGGAGAAAGGACAATATCCTAGGAATCCTAACCTTACTCCATGAGTAACTCTTGGATTCACACCAATAAAGATATTTACGCCATATCTTATGGTAGATTTTCCTGGTGACATGCTTCCGAGCCTGTATTAAGGTATCAATGACTGACTCGGAGAAGCCACGCCTTGATAGAATCAAGCGTTCAATCTCCATGCAGTTAGTCTCAGAGAAATTAGATTTGGATGATTGAAAGGACCTTGTATTAGAAGGTCCTGCCTCAGAGGCAGAGTCCATGGTGGAAAGGATGACATGTCCACTAGGTCTGCATACCAGGTCCTGCGTGGCCACGCAGGCGCTATCAGAATCACAGATGCTCTCTCCTGTTTGATTTTGGCAATCAGTCGAGGGAGCAGAGGAAACGGTGGAAACACATAGGCCAGGTTGAAGAACCAAGGAGCTGCTAGAGCATCTATCAGCGTTGCTACCGGGTCCCTGGACCTGGATCAGTAACAAGGAAGCTTGGCGTTCTGGCGAGACGCCATGAGATCCAGTTCTGGTTTGCCCCAACGATGGACCAGTTGAGCAAACACCTCCGGATGGAGTTCCCACTCCCCTGGATGAAAAGTCTGACGACTTAGAAAATCCGCCTCCCAGTTCTCTACGCCTGGGATGTGGATCGCTGACAGGTGGCAAGAGTGAGACTCTGCCCAGCGAATTATCTTTGAGACTTCTAACATCGCTAGGGAACTCCTGGTTCCCCCTTGATGGTTGATGTAAGCCACAGTCGTGATGTTGTCCGACTGAAATCTGATGAACCTCAGTGTTGCTAACTGAGGCCAAGCTAGAAGAGCATTGAATATTGCTCTTAACTCCAGAATATTTATTGGGAGGAGTTTCTCCTCCTGAGTCCACGATCCCTGAGCCTTCAGGGAGTTCCAGACTGCGCCCCAACCTAGAAGGCTGGCATCTGTTGTTACAATAGTCCAATCTGGCCTGCGAAAGGTCATACCCTTGGACAGATGGACCCGAGAAAGCCACCAGAGAAGAGAATCTCTGGTCTCTTGATCCAGATTTAGTAGAGGGGACAAATCTGAGTAATCCCCATTCCACTGACTTAGCATGCATAATTGCAGTGGTCTGAGATGCAGGCGCACAAATGGCACTATGTCCATTGCTGCTACCATTAAGCCGATTACTTCCATGCACTGAGCCACTGACGGGCGTGGAATGGAATGAAGGACACGGCAAGCATTTAGAAGTTTTGATAACCTGGACTCCGTCAGGTAAATTTTCATCTCTACAGAATCTATAAGAGTCCCTAGGAAGGAGACTCTTGTGAGTGGTGATAGAGAACTCTTTTCCACATTCACTTTCCACCCATGCGACCTCAAATTCCAGAACTATCTCTGTATGAGACTTGGCAAGTTGAAAGCTTGACGCCTGTATCAGGATGTCGTCTAGATACGGAGCCACCGCTATGCCTCGCGGTCTTAGAACCGCTAGAAGTGAGCCCAGAACCTTTGTAAAAATTCTCGGGGCAGTGGCCAACCCGAAGGGAAGAGCTACAAATTGGTAATGCCTGTCTAGAAAGGCAAACCTTAGGAACCGATGACCTTTGTGAATCGGTATGTGAAGGTAGGCATCCTTTAAGTCCACTGTGGTCATGTACTGACCCGCTTGGATCATGGGTAGGATGGTCCGAATAGTTTCCATTTTGAATGATGGAACTCTGAGGAATTTGTTTAAGATCTTTAGATCCAAGATTGGTCTGAAGGTTCCCTCTTTCTTGGGAACCACAAACAGATTTGAATAAAATCCCTGTCCTTGTTCCGTCCGCAGAACTGGATGGATCACTCCCATTACTAGGAGGTCTTGCACACAACTTAGGAATGCCTCTTTCTTTATCTGGTTTGCTGATAACCTTGAAAGATGAAATCTCCCTTGTGGAGGAGAAGCTTTGAAGTCCAGAAGATATCCCTGAGATATGATCTCCAACGCCCAGGGATCCTGAACATCTCTTGCCCACGCCTGGGCGAAGAGAGAAAGTCTGCCCCCACCTAGATCCGTTTCCGGATAGGGGGCCGTTCCTTCATGCTGTCTTGGGGGCAGCAGCAGGCTTTCTGGCCTGCTTGCCCTTGTTCCAGGACTGGTTAGGTTTCCAGGCCTGTCTGGAATGAGCAACAGTTCCCTCTTGTTTTGAAGCGGAGGAAGTTGATGCTGCTCCTGCCTTGAAATTTCGAAAGGCACGAAAATTAGACTGTTTGGCCTTTGATTTGGCCCTATCCTGGGGAAGGGTATGACCCTTGCCTCCAGTAATGTCATGATTGCAGCCATGTCCTGCAAGGTAATTGCTATGGGCGTCCCTGATGTAATTGGCGCCATATTAGCGTGCGTCCCCTGAGCGGGAGGCGAAGGGTCTGACACGTGGGGAGAGTTAGTCGGCATAACTTCCCCCTCGACAGAACCCTCTGGTGATAATTCTTTTATAGTTAAAGACTGATCTTTACTGTTTAAGGTGAAATCAATACATTTAGTACACATTCTCCTATGGGGCTCCACCATGGCTTTCAAACATAATGAACAAGTAGGTTCCTCTGTGTCAGACATGTTTAAACAGACTAGCAATGAGACTAGCAAGCTTGGAAAACACTTTAAAACAAGTTTACAAGCAATATAAAAAAACGTTACTGTGCCTTTAAGAAACACAAATTTTCCCAAATTTTGAAATAGCAGTGAAAAAATGCAGTTCCACTAACGAAATTTTTACAGTGTATGTAATAAGTTAGCAGAGCATTGCACCCACTTGCAAATGGATGATTAACCCCTTAATACCAAAAACGGAATAACAAATGACAAAAACGTTTTTTAAACAGTCACAACAACTGCCACAGCTCTACTGTGGCTTTTTACCTCCCTCAATACGACTTTTGAAGCCTTTTGAGCCCTTCAGAGAAGTCCTGGATCATGCAGGAAGAAGCTGTATGGCTGTGCAAAAAAATGCCAAAATAGGCCACTACCACTCATATTACAACAGTGGGAAGCCTCAGGGAACTGTTTCTAGGCAAAATTCAAGCCAGCCATGTGGAAAAAACTAGGCCCCAATAAGTTTTATCACCAAACATATGTAAAAAAAACGATTAAACATGCCAGCAAACGTTTTAAAATACACTTTTATAAGAGTATGTATCTCTATTAATAAGCCTGATACCAGTCGCTATCACTGCATTTAAGGCTTTACTTACATTACTTCGGTATCAGCAGCATTTTCTAGCAAATTCCATCCCTAGAAAAATATTTTAACTGCACATACCTTATTACAGGAAAACCTGCACGCTATTCCCCCTCTGAAGTTACCTCATATGTGAGAACAGCAAAGGATCCTAGTTACTTCTGCTAAGATCATAGAAAACGCAGGCAGATTCTTCTTCTAAATACTGCCTGAGATAAACAGTACACTCCGGCACCATTTAAAAATAAACTTTTGATTGAAGAAATAAACTAAGTATAAAACACCACAGTCCTCTTACGACCTCCATCTTAGTTGAGAGTTGCAAGAGAATGACTGGATATGGCAGTGAGGGGAGGAGCTATATAGCAGCTCTGCTGTGGGTGATCCTCTTGCAACTTCCTGTTGGGAAGGAGAATATCCCACAAGTAATGGATGATCCGTGGACTGGATACACTTAACAAGAGAAAAAAAGACTAAATATAAAACAATTAAAACGGCACCTGACACCCACAATGGCTGGGGCACTCACCACCTCCTATAAACCAGACACCAGTGAACTAGAATTCTCTGTCGCCACACAGTCAGGAATGCAGAAATGGGAAACCAGAACATAAACACACCCATCACAAGGTGAACCGTACAGTCCAAAAAAAAGCGCATCCGACTGTAAGGTTGCGTCACTTTAAAAGGTTGTTATGTTCCAAAAAGACACAAGCCCAGTTAACACTACACATAAGCAGATTGAGTCACAAACATAATTAACCCCCCTCCCCCCGTTCAACAATCCCCCTCAGGAGATATTAACCCTTGATTCCAAGATACTAAAGGAGTCCCACTGAGACCCTGTATTTTTCATGTGAATTAGTAGGAACAAATGAGTTACAGTACAATCATGAAGAAGTAAAATGAAACGATCTTACCGGAATCTACGCCATGGAACAGGAACACGGCCCTTCAAGTGTGATGGATAGTAACCTCGCCTCCGCCATGGACTTGAGAGAAGAGAGCAGCCATTGCTTGTGGAGCTGTTAAAATGAGTCTGAATGGTTTCGCAGAAAAGACTTCCTGCATCTACGGACTAACTTTCATCCAAGCCCTTACTGAGAGACTGACAGGATTACTTAAAACTCGCGTCCCATGTCAAAGAGTACTACCATCCATAAGAGAAGAAAACAAACTTATGACAGTTCTCTGTCATCCTCCTGGGACAAAAGGCAAAGAATGACTTGTGGATGAGGGAAATGGGAGAAGTATTTAAGCCTTTGGCTGGGGTGTCTTTGCCTCCTCCTGGTGGCCTGGTTCTTATTTCCCAAAAGTAATAAATGCAGCTGTGGACTCTTTCTATTTATGAAGAAAAGCTTAATTATGCATAATAAATCAACTTTGCAATATTCTGGAATTTTATGTAATTTAGCTTTGAAAATTGTGGATACTCTAATTTTCATAGCTGTAAATGCACCCTGTTCATTTACCAGGTCTTACCCTGCTACACATTTTCTCTAGTTGGCTTCTACAGATAACTTCAAAACAATTCACTTCAGATTAACATGACGTGGCTAGCTTTGTTTACAAACCCAAAGCCGAATTAGGTAGCATGGAAGCAAGTAGTGAGCATGCATGAGAGAGAAACATAAGACCAACAAATAAACATTTGTTTAGGAACCAGAATATTTGAGAATACATCCACAATGTAGGAAATGCAAATACTGGACAGACAGACCAGGAAGTATGAGCATTAAACTCAAATAGGCTACCCTGGCTGTTAAGAGGGGGGTAGTGGAATACACATTTATTAGTTGGGAAATTAGTTTCAGTGGAAAATACATTTAAATGCTTTTTAAAATGTAAGACTTGTATTGTGTTAAATAGCCACTTCCAGGGAAAACTTAAAAACATAATTTATGCTTACCGGATAAATTATTTTTTTCTTGGCAGTGAGAGTATACTAATCTATTCATTTACCTATGGGAAAATACTTCACCTGGCCACCAGGAGGAAGCAAAGACACCCCTAACAAGGTTTTACATATACCTCCCACTAGTTCAAGCCGAGGAAAAGAAAAGTAGAGAGAAACATGCGGTATTCAGGTGCCAAACGACTGCCGCCACTACATATCAGGGCGGGTTTGTGGACTCACTGCCAAGAAAGAAAATAATTTATCAGGTATGCATAAATTATGTTTTCTTTCTAATGACAGTGAGAGTCCACAAATCTATTCATTATCTATGTGAAACCAATACCCAAGCTGTGGAGGGCACAAAATGAAAAGGGAGGGAAAGGAAGAAAAGGCAGTCCTAAAAACTAGGCACCACCACTTGAAGAAACTTTCTCCCAAAGGATGCCTCAGTCGAGGCGAAAACATCAAATTTGTAGAATTTTGTGAAAGTATGTAATGAGGACCAAGTAGCAGTTTAACAAATCTGTACTGATGCATCATTCTTAAAGGCCCAGGAAGACGAAACAGCACAAGAAGAATGAGCAGTAATTCAAAAAGGAGGCTGCTGACCTGCCTCCAAATACGCTATACCAATTACACTTCTGAGACAGAAAGATAAAAAGGTAACAGCAGTGGCCTACTGCCCCTTGCGCTTACAATACAGAAGAAAAAAAAAAAAAAAGAACGGAACTCCTTAGTAGCATAAATATAGAATTTCAAGGCTCTAACCACGTAAAAAAATTATGCAACAACCGTTCCTTAGGAGGAGGATTAGGACAAAGAGAAAGAACATGAAAGATCAAGTAAAGTGGATCACATTGCAGAACAGAAAACTCAGATTCTTAGGAGCAGAAGAAATAGCGAACAAAAACAAAACCTTCCAAGATAAAAGCTTAATATCAATACAATGCTCAAAAGGAGCCTGCTACAGGACTCTTAAAACAAGATTCAGACTTCAAGGAGATGCAAAGTTAAAAAACTGGTCTAATCCTAGCTAAAGCTTGAACAAAATACTGAACATCTGGAAACCTAGCCAACTTTTTATGTAACAAAAAAGAAAGACAAACTCATCTCCAGACCATCTTGAAGAAACTGAAGGATCTGCGGGATTATAACTATATGCCAGGAGAACCCCCTATCTTCTCACCAAGATAAATAAGTTCTCCATACTTTGTGATATACAAGTCTAGTAACCTGCTTCCTAGCCTCAACGAAAGTATCAATAACAGTCTCAGAGAATCCTTTCTGAAACAAAACTAAGCATTCAATACCACTCAGTTAACCTCAGCGATTCTAGATTTTGAGAATAGAACAGACCTTTAGATAGAAGGTCCGGTCACTGAGGTAAAAGCCATGGAGGAGCAGATGACAATTCCACAAGGTCCGCAAACCAAGTATGGCGTGGCCATGCTGGAACTAGAAGAATTGCAGATATCTTGGGGAGCCAGATAAGAGTGAATTATATGGAACATGTAGGAGCCGTTTGCACACTGACAGGAGAACTGTAATTGTTTGGGCTACAATCCACAAGCAGTGCACTGATAATACGATCTCTTGCATTCCTCTCTGTGCCTCAGTACCATGGCTTAATGCTTAACCCCATGCTGCCTGCTGCGTACCTCAAAGCAGATTAGTAATTTAGGATTGTGTCAAATGTTTAAAAGTGTGTGTGTATATATATATATATATATATATATATATATATATATATATATATATATATATCCAACAATATTTAAAAGTCCAGCACTTTTTAACTATCTCTCTTACAGTGAGAGTTTGAAGTTCTCAGCTTTTCCACATTTGTGCACGCACACCGAGGAGGCCTGCCACCCTCCTATATATAACTCCACAGGAACAAACGATAGCGTCAGCACAATACTTAAAAGAATACTTCTTTTATTACAACTACATCAGGATAAAATACAGCAACGCTTCGAGTCGCTTGGACCCTTAGTCATGCTACAGGTTAAGGTTAGACACCTCCCTTATATACCACCTGCAATCAAAATGGCTTAATTAGCTATCCATGTTAGGCTACAGAAAAGTTATGTTAGTACCCCCTACCGGTCAGGTTTAAGGTAATGTCATTTTTTTCAGCAACTCTTTGTGCAATAGTTCTTTTAACATAACATAATCCTTCTTAACATTCTACTTTAAACTGTAGTGTCATACAGTGTGGACCATAGTTACAGCATACAATAACAAAGTATAAATATACTAAATATAAAACAATCATAAAAACAAATAGAGATCATAATCCATATTCAACCCATTCGGATACAGAGTATTTAGGTGTTGTATCCACCATACTTCCCTCTTTTTGAGCAGCAACTCTCTATTGCCACCTCTCCTTTGTTTGGGGATGTGGTCAATCACCTGAAAGCCAATTTCTCAGGACAGTAAAAAATGTACAAGATAAGCAATTACAAGATAAGAGAATGAAACAAATGGCCAAGAAATTCATTGACGGAGGTTATTCACCAGCTGTCATTGAAAAATGTGAACAGACAGTGAATAATGAAATGGCAGTTTCTAAAAAAACAGACCACCACAAAGAAAAAAATAAAAAACAACTTATCTTTACATCAGAATATAATCAATACAGTGAGAATATTTCAAAAATAATTAGGAAACACTGGTACATATTGAGTAAATATAACCCGCATATTACGGAATTTAGCAAATTTCCCATTAATTCATATAAGAGAGTGAAAAACATTAGATACCTTGTAGTAAAGGCCAATGTAGGTAGCAACAGAAAGGAAACAATTAACTATTTAACAACTGCTATTAAGGGGTCATACCCCTGTCTACACTGCGCTCAGTGCAATTCAATGATAAAAAGGGAAAAAATGTTGCCCATATTAATAACAAAAAAAGAGAAATTAATGGTCTCTACACGTGCGATACAGGCTATGTAGTTTATATTTTAAAATGCCCATGTGGGCGTGGCTATGTAGGCGAGACAATTAACCCCATAAAGGATAGGATAAATGCACATAAATCATCCATAAGATGTAAAGACATGACCAGTTTCATCCCACTTTATAGCAGCAGGATATGCTGTAAGTCAGTTGAGGTTTCCGGTGATTGACCACATCCCCAAACAAAGGAGAGGTGGCAATAGAGATTTGCTGCTCAAAAAGAAGTAAGTATGGTGGATACAGCACCTAAATACTCTGTATCCAAATGGGTTGAATAAGGATTATGATCTCCATTTGTTTTTATGATTGTTTTATATTTAGTATATTTAGTGTGCATTGTACTACCTAAATTACTACACTTAGAAACACAAATCATCAGTAAGTCAAATCAATCAAATCTGTCAAAAATCAATCTAATCAGTCAGACAAAAATAAAGTCAGCAGCAGTTTTCAGGTTTCACTATGCATACACTGCTTCATTTGTTACTCATACCACAGCTAGACTGACTGCCCAGTGCCCAAGAAAACATGGACAATGTAGTAACTGTCCAGCTAATTTGATTTCAATTAGTTTTGTGTGTCTTGACAGTCACTCTGCTGTATTTGCTATTCATTTTGCTGTGTGTGCAATGCATTGTACTACCGTTACTGTATACATTTACACAAATCATACTGCTGTAAATTCAGCACTTTTCCGTTTCTAAATGCATACACTGCTTCTGTTAATCATACAACAGTTAGAATGACTTTACAAGAAAACATGACAATGGTGTGTCAGAAAACCTAAGAACTGGCTAATTGATACTATGTAACCACAGCACAGGCAGCTAATTTTATTTTAACTATTTTGTGGTTTGTATTTTTATGCTCCAAGAGTGTATTGGATATTGAAAAACATGTACATTAAGATTCTGTAGTGTTAAATAAACCTTTTATTGAAAAATTAAGGTTTTTTAATAATTTCTAACAAAATTGCGCCCCCCCCCCCCCCCCCCCAATATTGCCCAGCCCTAATATGAGGGCTAAAATATTAATTAAATACAGCACCTCTTCTCGGCCAAACTTCATGAAACAAGGCAAAGAACTACTGAGAAGGTAAAGGAAGTGGGAGCGATATGTAAAAGCCTTGCTAGGGGTGTCTTTGCCTGCTCCTGGTGGCCAGGTGAAGTATTTCCCATAGGTAAATGAATAGATTCGTGGACTCTCGCTGGCATTTTACTTCACAAAATCAAAATTATTAATGATTCCCGCACTCAATCAAAAGAACACTTTTAGCAACAACAAAAAAAAACCCAACTAAATAAGTTTGATTAAACTTCCATGAGAAGCATCCAAGTGCAATTTAGAAGAAAAAAAAACCAACACAATGAACTGAGTGTACTTGTAAGATTAAAAACATAAAGGCAGGTATACCCCAAACACTGTATAAATTATCATAGTATATAATTACCAGAACTTTAACCGCTTCCTGGCGTTACTAATTTTTTTACATCGGAACAAAGTTTCGATGTAAACAAATTATGCTTAACTGATAATTTTATTTCCATCGTGGGGAGGACAGTCCATGGCTTCATTCATTACTTGTGGGAATTAAGAACCTTGTCACCAAGAGGAGGCAAAGACACCCCAGCCAAATGCTTAAATACCTCCCCCACTCCCCTCACCATCCAGTCATTCTGCCGAAGGAACAAGGAACAGTAGGAGAAATATCAGGGTATAAATGGTGCCAGAAGAAGAAACTAAATTTAGGTCCGCCCAATGGAGCAACTGGCGGGAGCTGTGGACTCTCCTCCCCACGATGGAAATAAAATTATCTGCTAAGCATAATTTATGTTTTCCATCTAAAGGGGAGGAGAGTTCACGGCTTCATTCATTACTTGTGGGAAACAATATCTACGCTCTAGAAGACACTGAATGAGGGCAAAAGAGGCGGACCCTAATCTGGCACCACAGCCTGCAAAACCTTTCTCCCAAAAACTGCTTCAGCCGAAGCAAAAACGTCAAATTTGTAAAACTTTGTAAAAGTGTGTAAGGAGGACCAGGTAGCCGCCTTACAAATCTGCTCCATAGAGGCCTCATTCTTTAAGACCACAAAAAGAGATGTAGACTGTCTGAAATCCTTTGTAGCCTGAAGATAAAACTTCAAAGCTCGAACCACATCCAAATTATGAAGTAACCTCTTCTTAGGAGAAGAGGAGTTAGGACACAAAGAAGGAACAACTATTTCCTGATTGATGTTACAGTTAGACACAACCTTGGGAAGAAATCCCAAACCAGTGCGAAGAACAGCCTTATCGGCATGAAAGGCCAAATAAGGAGGCTCATATTGCAAGCCCGCCAACTCAGAGACTCTGCGCGCAGATGCAATAGCCAATAGAAAGAGAACCTTCCAGAAAAGAATCTTAATGTCAATAGAGTGCATAGGTTCAAATGGAACCCTCTGCAACATCTTCAGAACCAGATTCAAGCTCCAGGGAGGACCGGACTGTCTAAAAACAGGCCTGATTCTAGACAGAGCCTGAACAAAAGACTGAATATCAGCGAGCCTCTTGTGCAACAAAACAGATAATGCCGAAATGTGTCCCTTTAAGGAACTTGCGGCAAGCCCCTTCTTAAACCCATCCTGGAGAAAGGACAGAATCCTGAATACCTTCATCTTGTGCCAAGGATATCCATGCTTCTCACACCAGGACAAGTCCTCCAAATCTTATGATAGGTGCGGCGAGTGACCGGCTTCTTGGCCTGTACAAGAGTATCACTCTGTTGGCCAAGGCTAGGCGTTCAATCTCCACGCAGTCAGTCTCAGAGAATCTAGATTTTGATGTTGAAAAGGACCCTGTACCAACAGATCCCTGCGACAGGGTAACCTCCATGGAGGAGAAGATGACAACGCCACCAGATCGGCAGACCACGTCCTCCACGGCCACGACGGAGCAATCAGAAGAGCCTAAGCTTGCTCCTGCTTGATGCGGGCCACTAAACGAGGTAGCAGTGGCAACCGTAGAAAAATGTAAGCTAAGTTGAACCCCAAGGCACCGCTAAGGCATCTATCAGCTCTGCCTGGGGATCCCTGGACCGCGACCCATATCTGAGTAGCTTGCAATTGAGTCTGGGCACCATGAGATCCATCTCTGGCGTCGCCCATCTGTGACAAATCTCCGCAAACACCTCGGGGTGGAGAGACCATTCTTCTGGGTGGAAGGATTGCCTGCTGAGAAAATCCGCTTCCCAGTTGTCCACACCCGGAATGTGGATTGCTGAGAGCAAGCAGCTGTGGGACTCTGCCCATTCCAATATCCGAGAAACCTCCCTCATCGCTAGGGAACGTATCATCCCCCCCTGATGGAGAGACTCCTCCCGAGACCATTTTCCCTGTGCCATCCTGGCACCCCAAACAGCTCCCCATCCTGCCAGACTCGCGTCCGTGGTCACAATCTCCCAGGACGGTCTCAGGAAGGATGTCCTCTGGGACAGTTGTTCCGGACGGATCCACCAAGAGGGCGTCCCTCGTCTGAACGCCCAGAGAAATATGTTGGGATAGGTCTGTATGATCGCCATTCCACTGTCTCCACACTCACAACTGAAGAGGTCTGAGATGGAACCTGTCGAACGGAATGACATTGATGCTGGATGCCATGAGCCCGATCACCTCCATACACTGAGCCACAAAGGGGCTGGAGGAGGACTGAAGGGCAAGACAGGTAGACGCAATCTTAATGCGTCGTTGATCTGTGAGAAATATCTTAATGGATATAGAATCTATTATCGTGCCCAGGAACTCCACCCTATTGCTGGGAATCAGGGAACTCTTTCCTGAGTTTATCTTCCAACCGTGCGATTGGAGCAAAAGAAGAAAAGCCCTCGAGTGATCCTCTGCGAGACTGAACGGCGCCTGGACTAGGATGTCGTCTAGATAGAGCGCCACAGCAATGCCTCTGGATCTGGCTACTAAAGTAACGCCCCCAGAACCTTTGTGAAGACTCTCGGGGCTGTCACCGGACCAAAAGGAAGGGCAACAAACCGGAAATGTTGGTCCAGAAATGCAAATCTCAGGAACTTGAAGTGATCCCTGTGGATTGGCACATGAAGGTAGGCATCCTTCAAGTCTATAGTTGTCATGAACTTACCCTCTTAAACTAGGGGCAGTATAGACCTGATCGTTTCCATTTTGAACGATGGAACAGCCAGAAATTTGTTTAAACATTTTAGGTCTAGAATCAGGCGGAACGTGCCCTTCTTTGGGACCACGAAAAGGTTTGAATAGTATCCTAGACCACTTTCTGCTCGGGGTGCTGGTACAATTACTCAGAGAGAAGAGAGATCCTTCACACATTCTAGAAAGGTGTCTCTTTTGCGGTCTGGAAGACAGATTTGACAGAAGGAATCTGCCCCTGGGCGGACGAGATCTGAACCCTATCCTGTACCCTTGGGCAATAACCTCCAGGACCCAAGAGTGCTCAACATCATGCAACTAGACTTCTAAAAAGAGATAATCTGCCCCCTACTTGGTTCGTTGACCGGTCGGGGGCCGCCCCTTCATGCCGACTTTCTTTCGACTGGCTTTTTGTTCTGCTTGGACTTATTACAAGATTGAGCTGACTTCCAAGTTCCCTTGGACTGATCCGCTTTCGCGGCGGGCTGCTTGTCCGCACGAAAAGGACGAAAAGTAGATCCCTTAGGCTTAGCCTTCTTATCCTGCGGCAGGAAAGCGCCCTTGCCTCCCGGGACCGTGGATATGATTGAGGCCAATCCTGGAACGAACAGGATCTTTCCCTGAAAGGGGAGGGTGCAGCAGTCTAGACTTAGAGGTCATGTCCGCAGACCACGACTTTAGCCACAGAGCCCTGCGGGCTAGTACGGAAAAACCTGATACCTTTGCATTCAGGCAAATTTGCATATTGGCATCACAAATAAAAGAATTAGCGACTCTCAAGGCCTTAATTCTCTGCTGATTTTCGTCAAGGGGAGTCTCCCTCTCGACAAGTTCAGACAGAGATTTGCACCAATATGTTGCAGCTCCGGCTACCGTCACTGCTGGCTGAAAAACAAACCCTGTGTGCTGAAACATTTTTCTCAACATGTTATCTAACTTTTTATCCATGGGCTCTTTAAATAACTTACTATCCTCGAGAGGAATTACGGTCCGCTTCACGAGCGAAGAGATAGCACCATACACCTTAGGGACAGTCCCCCATAGCTCGAGTTGAGAGTCCGGGACAGGGAACAGTTTCTTAAACTAAGAACTTAACCTCTCCAATTTATTCTTAATAATGTTAGCCATCTTAACAAGAACCAGGAAGGTCTGAGGTACTACCCATATCGCAGCAATGACACTAAACATTATGTACAATGGGATATTAACCCTTGATTCTATAAAAGATAAAAAGTTATCACACTGTGACCCTGTCTTTGTGTGTTCACATTTTGTGTATAAAAAAATGAAACAATCTTACCAGAATCTATGCCATGGAACAGGAACACAGCCTCTTAAGTATCTCAAATATCCCTCCCACTTCCCCTATCACCCAGTCATTCAGCCGAGGGAACAAGGAAAAGCAAGAGAAACATTAGGGTATAGAGGTGCTAAAAGAAAAAGTAACGGGAAGCCACCTAAAAAAAAATATTACGGGAGGGGATGTGGACTCTCCCTGCCAGGAAAGAAAGTAATTGATCTTTGGAAATAAATTTTATTTTTTTGCTAAAAACAGTGCTCTCCTAATTGTCTGCAGGAATCACATATACATACCTAAATATGACAGTAAATACTTATTTTTACTTAAGAAAACTATTCAGTTTGGATATTCTATATAATCATATCAACACCCATAACTAGGTTGTGGGACTCATTTCGAATCGGTTTTAACTAGAGCTGGGTTCTGAATGCCAACACGGGTCGTATTTGTACATCTATCTTTCTGTGATGGAAAAAAAAAGGGAATTACAGCACTAAATGTTTGGAAGGTTTTAATATTGTACATGAAGACATTAAAATAAAATTGTAAACATATTTGCATATTGCTACCTTGCATTACTTTTCTTTTGGACGATGGTGTTTTTCCTTGAAACAGCATAGGTGACTGAGTAAGTGCCAGTAAACCGCTAGTAGACAAAGAATGTTTCAAAATCTTGTTTGGTGGAGTAAAACCTAATGGAAAAAAACAGAATGCAATAATCTAATTAGATTAACACGAATAGCAGAATATAAATATGGACTGGAAAAATGTTGTAAAAATAGATAAATCTCTACTATACATAACAGGTCAATCCTGCTACAAGCTAAAAAGTAAATTGCTTAGATTAGCGGAGAACATGCAAAGCCGCATCAAACAAGAGACCTTCGATGTCATCTAGTGAGACATGACATAAAATGGTATAATACAGGAACAGGTTTTTAGGTTTGTCTTTGCTTACAAGAGCCCCAGCAACACTAATTATGCTTTGAAGTGCAGTAGAGAAATACCTGCTGTTAGAATGACCAGGCTTGCTTTCCCTCATCACCGTGTAACCCTCCACCCCCCTCTTCATAGGTGAAGTACATGTTGTGACAACAGCTGGTCCTTGTTTGGATCAGATCTTTCTTATCTGTGACATTTCCTGGACCTGAATGGTACATTCAACTTCATATATCATAATTTTGCATACCAATGTAAGATTCAAATCATTACTCAATCACAGAAAACGTAAGTGCAGGTGATTGCTGCTTTAACTGCATGTTATAGGCATAAGAGACCCCTCAATTAAAAAGTATGTTAACAGTCAGTTTTATGGTTGTATTAAAAAAAGCACTAAGCATTTGCTTATACTTAAATACAAAATATTGCAATGCTTTCTATTATCTATTTAAATGGATGGTACTTTTTATTTATTATTTTACACTACATTTGTGTTTCCTGTCACAGCCCTACACAGACTAGGTAACAGGGAGCAAGATTTGTTCATACCCACACATGAGTAAAAACATAGGTTTTCAAAATTCTTCACTCTTCACACTGGAGGTGTTCCTTTTTAGGTTTACTTTACCATATTTATTGTTAACAAACGAGCATTGTTGTTTCATATCACTTTAAAAGAGGATAGGGTCTCAAACAGAGCCCCCATCTCCCACTCCAATTGTGTTGTAGAAGAACAAGTGCCATTTAAAAGAGGGGAGTCTGCCCTTTAAACTTTTCCCTCCAGCACAATCTAGGTATGGAGATGGGGGCTTGGTTAGAGACACCCTCTCCCTCATATATGCCTCATATTTTTGAATCACCCAGTGCGTTAACCAGCTCTCAGTAGTGCTTTACTGCTTTTTCAACAAAGAATACCCAGAGAATGAAGCACATTAGATAAGAGTAAATTGGAAACTTGTTTAAAATTTTCTGTTGTATAGGAGTCAAGTTTGAAAAATTTTGTGTTTCATGAACCTTTACGTTACAGGAAAAGGGGACAAAAATATTACAGTGAAGGTAAAGTTGACAAGTTTTTAATCTGGTCCTGAAACTAAGCGATATTTTAGATAGACTTTAATTGATCACTTCTAATAAAAATGAACTGTAACTTTAATCTAGCTGTGCCATTCTATTAGCCTGCACTCCGGCTGTCCACTTCAACAGTCATTTCTTTTGTGTAAGTGGCAAGAGTCCATGAACTAGTGACTTATGGGATATACATTCCTACCAGGAGGGGGCAAAGTTTACCAAACCTAAAAAATGCCTATATAAATACACCTCCAACCTCACTCATACCTCAGTTTTACAAACTTTGCCTCCTTTGGAGGTGGTGAAGCAAGATGTGCTTGATTTCTTCTGTGAAAGGCGCTTCTAAGTATTTTGAAGCCCAATTCCTCTCAAAGTACAGCGTTTGTCTGAGGGATTGTGAAGTGAGTATTGTCTGATGTTTTTGCCTATGGGAAATCTATTCTCGGGCTCTGCTGATATGTTTTTCAGTACTGGTTTGGCTGTCTGCTATATGTGGATGGTTGTCTTCTGGTAAGTATATATCATTTTTTAAGACACTCTCAGCTATGTTTGGCACCTTATAACTTTTTTTTAATATATATTGCATATATTTGCCATGAGTCAAGTCTGTGTATATTTCCCTTTGCAGTCTTACAGTTTCAGCATGGAAATTATGTTTATGGGAGAATTTAGGTTTTTTTTTTTTCCTGGGGTTCCAGTTAGTTGTAACCAGGGATAGGCACGAGCCAAGGCTGTGGCAGACATTTTCTAAAGTAAAGACCTTTAGTGAAGGACACCAAGGTACATTTACAATTATAACGATTATTTTATAGTGCTGAATTTTATTATACTGATGCAGATACCACTGATCCTATAACCAGCCCTTGTCTGGCTATACACATGTGCCAGTGTCACTACTGTGTCTTTGTATAGAGCTGGGTGTTATTATACAGATGCAGAAGATACACATCCAGTATTTCACTCAGGCTTTATTCCATAACTTATCACCCAATATTGCAAGCAGTCTCTTGACACAACACCACTAATTTTATTCACACTAAATATTTTCCCTTTCCTATTATTTAATCAGAAAGAAAAGATATACTAAGGTTATGATTCACAACCTTACTATATATTTTCTTTCTATTTAAATACTACTTATAATAAACCTCAGGTGCTGGTTAAAATGCTTTACCTTTGCATATAAAGCTCCAGGGTCACAGTGGCAGCTTGCTTCTTGAATCTTCCCTCTCTGTCTCACTCAGTCATTTTCTGGTACTAAGCGGCATCATGTGGGAGTGGCCACAACCCTGCAAAACGTGGCGCTGCGTGTGTTAAGGAGGAGTCAGGACCAGTATTCATCTGTCTTACTCCTCCCTCCCCACAGCAAAATGGGCGGCGGACACTGCAAGGGCCAGTCACGGACACCAGTGTCCGTGTAAGGACACCTTGTCTATCCCTGGTTTTAACTTGGAGTCTTTTTTTTTTAAACTTTTCGTGGGCTAACTAGGCTTGCAATGACATAAAATGCTACGGTTAGGGAAAAATAATTAATTCTACATATTTTTCCTTATGTTTCATAATGAACAGACATTTGTAATTTTAAAAGCAATATCCTTTCTTGTCAAATTCAACTATTTCTGCTGTGCATGCAAAATAGAACTTTTTAGCTAAGTAGGAACACCCAAGTCTGTATGGACTAGATAAGACCACTGAGTTGCTACGTGTAAAGATCCTTGATTGGCTAGAAGTACAGCACATGGATCATAAGAGAGACACTATTCTTATATGATGTTGCGCACCAAGCTCTGTATTGCTGTATAGAGTGACATGCTGTAATTCTGCTGTAATCTTGCTTAATTGTACAATAATAATTTTTATTTGGTTCAGTTGTTTCACGTTGTTTTTTTCTTCAACACTATTGCGTCATTTTTGGCGCGAAATTGCGTCTGTCATGACGCGAGTCGCATAATTCCTTGCGTCTTTGTTGCTGCAAATTTTTTTGCCGCAAAGTCACACCTGTTAAGACGCAAGTTGCGTCATTGCATTGTGTTAGCTTTGGCCCCAAAAGTTTTTTCCTCTGCATTTGCGTCATCTTTGTGTCATTCTTGGCGCCAAAACATTTGTTACACTGAAGGCTGTGACACACTGCAAGCAGAGCGACGCGCAGCGTGTAGATGCAGCTGTGCGCGCTCAGTGTGTCTTGCCTTTTCATCTCTGAGCACTCTGCTGCGTCAGGTCGCGTAGCTAAGCGCTCAGAGATGAAATATTTGAACTTCAGAAGCGATGCGAAGCAAAGCAGCTGCTTTGCCTCGCGCCGCATCGCTTGCAGTGTGTCACGGGCTTAAGTCTATCCCTCTTTTGCCCGCTGCTCTCATTTGTTTATAGAGGGCTATGATGTTTGCTTTTGATTTTACTTTTGTATAAGAATTTTATCATTAGCATTTTTTCCCATTAATGAAACTGCTATTTTAAGGAAATTGCATATTTTGTTTAAATGTTATTTTTTGCTACATTTTGCAAGATGTCTCAAACTGATCCTGCCTCTGATGTTACTGTAGGAACTAAGCTGCCTAAACACAATTCTACCAAAGCTAAGTGTGTGAACTGAAGACGTAAGATCAGCTAATTTACAACACAAATATGTGGCACTTGTTATGACAAATTATTGCATGCTGATTATGTTTCTATAAGTACAAATACTGTACATCTACTGTTATTCCTTCACAGTCTAATGTACATGATATTCCTGAAGATATGAAAAATGATATTGCTGCAGCCATAGAGAAGGCTATGACTGCTATTCCGCCTTCAAATAAACGTAAAAGGTCTTTCCAAACTTCTCATAAATCTGATGAAATTTGTATCGACCGACAGCATACTGAAGTATCCTCTGCTGACGAGGATCTCTCTGGCTCAGAGGATCCTGCATCAGACACTGAAATTGACAAATATTTTCTTTTTAAGACTGAATATATTCGTTCTTTATTAAAGGAAGTATAGCTTACTTTGGGAATTGAGGAGTCTAGTCCTCTTGATAACATAACTAGTACTCGTTTGAATTCTGTTTTTACAACTTCTGAGGTTACTCCTGAAATGTTTCCTATTCTAAATGCTCTCTCTAATAGGATTACTAAAGAATGGTCTAAGCCTGGTGCTTCTTTTAACCCTTCTTCTAGGTTTAAGAAGCTGTATACTTTACCTGTGGCCAATTTGGAATTTTGGGAAAAAGTCCCTAAGGTTGATGGGGCCATTTCCACTCTTGCCAAATGTACTACTATTTCTATGGATGATAGTACTTCCTTTAAGGATCCTTTAGATAGGAAGATTGAATCTTACTTTAGAAGAGCATATTTACATACTGGTTATATTCTTAGACCTGCTATTTCTATGGCTGATGTTGCTGCTGCTTCAACTTTTTTGCTTGGACATCTTAGCACAGCAGTTATCAGATTCTGAACTGTCTAGCATTGTTCTTTTACTTCAACATGCTAATTTAATTTGTGATGCTATATTTGTTGTCATTAAAATTTATATTAAATCTATGTCTTTAGCTATTCATACTAGAAGAGCTTTATGGCTTAAATCTTGGAATGCTGACATGGTGTCAATCTATATTACTATCTCTATCATTTCAGGGTAATAATTGGGGTAGAAAAAGGGAGTTCTACCCCAAGATAAGAAATCTAAGGGTAAGTTTAAAGCTCCCATTCGCTTTTGTTCCTTTTGTCAGAATAGAGAACAAAAAACCTCTCCTTCCCCTAAGGCCTCTGGCTCTAATTGGAGACCATCTCAGAATTGGAATAAAACCAAGCCTTCTAAGAAACCAAATCCAGCCCCTAAGACTGCATGAAGGTGCGGCCCTCAAACCAGTTCAACTGGTGGGGGGCAGATTGAAATTTCAAAACATTTGGACAGATTCTGTTCAAAACCCGTGGATTCAGGATATTGTTTATCAAGGTTATCAAATAGGGGTAATCCAATAGGTTTCAGAATAAGACCTCCCATGGGAAGATTCTGTCTGTCTCATGTTCCAACAAACCCTTTGAAGGCTCAGGCTTTTCTGCAGTGTGTTTCAGACCTAGAGCTTTCAGGGGTGATTGTCACAGTTCCCCAGCAGGAACAGGGTTTGGGTTTTTATTCAAATCTGTTCATTGTTCCATAGAAAGAAGATTTGTTCAGACCAATCCTGGATCTGAAAATTTTCAAAATAGTTTTGTAAGAGTCCCAACTTTCAAGATGGTGACTATAAGGACTATTCTGCCTTTTGTTCAGCAAGGTCATTTCATGTCCACAATAGACTTACAGGACGCTTATCTTCACATTCATTCAGAACACAATCGTTTTCTGAGATTCTCTTTTCTAGACAAGCATTACCAATTTGTCGCTCTTCCATTTGGCCTAGTGACAGCTCTGAGAATCTTTTCAAAGGTTCTCGGTGCCCTTTTATCTGTAATCAGAGAGCAGGGTATTGCGGTGTTTACTTATTTGGACAATATCTTGGTACTAGCTCAATCTTTTCATTTAGCAGAATCTCACACGAAACTAGTGTGGATTCTTCAAAGACATGGTTGTAAGATCAATTTACAAAAGAGTTTGATTCCTCAGACAAGGGTCACCTTTTTAGGTTTCCAGATAGAGAAAGGGTCATGGACACAATCTAACAGACGTGACAATTTAAGTTAGTTTTAGCTTGTTTAAAACTTCAGTGGCTATGTGTATGGAAGTTTTAGGTCTCATGACTGCAGCATCGGACGCAATCCCTTTTACGCATTTTCATATGAGGCCACTACAGCTTTGCATGTTGCACCAGTGGTGTAGGGATTATACTCATATCACAGTTGATATACTTAAATCCCAACACTCAACTCTCTCTGACTTGGTGGTTAAACCATCACCTTATAGTTCAAGGGGCCTACTTTGTTCTTCCTTCCTGGATTGTGATCTCAACAGATGCAAGTCTTACAGGTTAGGGAGCTGTCTAGGGGTCTCTGACAGCACACTGAGTTTGGAATCCTCAAGAGGCGAGGTTACCAATCAATATTTTAGAACTCTGTGCTATTTTCAGAGCTCTTCAGGCTTGGACTCTATTGAAGAGAGAACTTTAAAAAAAAATTCAGACAGACAATATCACAACAGTGGCATATGTCAATCATCAAGGAGGGACTCGCAGTCCTTCAGCAATGAAAGTAGTATATCGGATACTTTCTTGGGCGGAATCCAACTCGTCAAATTTCTGCGATTCATATCCCAGGTGTAGACAATTGGGAAACTGATTATCTCAGCCGTCAGACTTTACATCCGGGGGAGTGGTCTCTCCATCCAGATGTGTTTTTTCATCTTGTACAGATGAGGTGTCTTCCAGAAATAGATCTGATGACCTCTCAACTAAACAAGAAGCTTCCAAGATACCTTTCCAGGTCCAAGGATCCTCAGGCAGAGATGCTGGATGCTTAAGCAGTTCCTTGGTTTTACCAACCTGTTGACATTTTTCCGCCTCTGGTTCATCTTCCAAGGGTGACCTCCAAGATTATAATGAAACAATCTTATTTGTTTCTGATAGCACCAGCATGGACTCACAGGTTTTGGTATGCGGATCTTGTCCGGATGTCCAGTTGCCAGCCTTGGCCACTTCCTTTAAGGCCAAACCTTCTGTCTCAAGGGCCGTTTTTCCCATCAGGATCTCAAATCTCTAAATTTGAAGGCATAGAAATTGAACGCTTATTTCTTAGTTATAGAGGTTTCTCTGAGTCAGTAATTAGCACTATGATACAGGCTTGTAAGTCTGTTTTAAGGAAGATTTATCATCTGGTTTGGAAAACCTATATTTCATGTTGTTGAACTCATGATTATTCTTATTCTTTCAGAATTCCTAGGATTTTACAGTTTCTTCAGGATGGTTTGGATAAAGGGTTGTCTGCAAAAACTTTGAAAGGACAAATCTCTGCTCTATCTTATTTCATAGAAAAATTGCTAAGCTTCCTGATATTCATGGTTTTGTTCAGGCTTTGACTCGTATCAAACTTGTTATTAAATCTATTTCTCCTCCTTGGAGTCTCAATTTGGTATTGAAGATTTTACAGGCTTCTCCTTTTGAGCCTATGCATTCTCTAGATATCAAATTACTTTCTTGGGAAGTGTTATTTCTTTTGGCTATCACTTCTGCTAGTAGAGTTTCTGAATTGTCTGCTCTCTTGTGAGTCTCCTTATCCGATTTTCCATCAGGATAAAGCGGTTTTGTGGACTTCTTAAAATTTTTCCTAAAGCTGTGAATTCTAACATTAATAGGGAAATTGTTGTTCCTTCCTTGTGTCCTATGGATGTGGTAAGAGCTTTAAAATATTATATGTTGAGGCTACTAAAGATTTCAGAAAGACTTCTAGTCTTATTTTTTTCTGGTTCCAGGAAAGGTCAGAAAGCCTCTGCCATTTTTTTGGCATCTTGGTTGAAACTTTTGATTCACAAAGTTTATTTGGAGGCGGGGCAGTCTCCACATCAGCAAATTACAGCTCATTCTACTAGATCAGTTGCCACTTCTTGGGCTTTCAAGAATGAAGCTTCAGTTGATCAAATTTGCAAAGCAGCAACTTGGTCTTCTTTGCATACATTTACTAAATTTTATCATTGTGATGCGTTTGCTTCTTCGGAAGCAGCCTTTGGTAGAAAAGTTCTTCAGGCAGCTGTCTCAGTCCTATGCTAGTGCCTTTGATTTGAGTTTTTAAGAAAATTTTATTTTTTGGGATTTAATTTCTCAGTGGATATAGCCATTTTTAATTTTATCCCTCCCTCTCTAGTGACTTGTGGACTTCCACATCTTGGGTATTATATCCCATACGTCACTAGCTCATGGACTCTTGCCACTTAGATGAAAAAAACAATTTATGTAACAACTTACCTTGTTTTCTTTCACAGTGGCAAGAGTCCATGAGACCCACCCTATTTTTTTGTGGTTATGATTTTTTGTATAAAGCACATTTTTTCAAGTTCCTCTTTTTGTATGCTTTTTACACCTCACTACTTGGCTATACGTTAAACTAAGGTATGAGTGAGGTGGGAGGTGTATTTATAGGCATTTTGAGGTTTGGGAAACTTTGCCCCCTCCTGGTAGGAATGTATATCCCATATGTCACTAGTTCATGGACTCTTGCTACTATGAAAGAAATCAGGTAAGTTCTTACATAAATTATGTTTGAAAATGTTCTCCAACCAGCACATTAGTTACAAAAAAAAAAAAGTGCCGCATGGCTTGATCGCCGATTTTAGACCTGATTTTAAAGCATGTCAAGTTTACCATCACTTTAAAAGTATAAGGATTTTTACTACATATAAATGTTTTTGGTTAAAAATAAATAAAAATAGTTTCTTTAATGTTCTTTTAGGTTTTAAAAAGTTTACCACTCTTATCCAAAGTTTATCACCAATTTGGATACACTCTCTCAAAAACCTACCCTAGGACTGACCCCTTTAATTTCAACCAAATCTACTTAAGGTTTGGGCGTTAGCTAGGTCTACAATTTCTTATCCACCATATTGATCCTTTTCGGGAACCACAGAATAGAGCACTAAAGGATACTTTTAAATATATAAGGCAAAATAAATAAAATACAATCTGAACAAGAATATAACATCTAGAGCAGCAAAAGCAAACATTTTGAGCTCAAGTGCCCAAACTGCAACAGGAAACCAATTTTTCTCAATGTGACAACACTTTAAATTAAAACATTGAATTTATTTTATTTTTTAAATATTAAACTGCACACATCTGTCTAAACCAAAATGGCACAACTTAAATGTTTTTTTTTTTTGTAGAAAAATATAAAAGACACGTAAGCAAATTGAAACCCTGATCTGCAAATTCAACTATCGTTTCAAGATTTTATAAAGCTACAAGCAAAAAACAGTAGAAAGCAGCGAAATACAGAACCTAAAGTTGAAAACTTCTGCAGCACACCATGTCACTAACTGCTGGGTTTTATTGTGGCAAACAGGCTCAATTGCTCCAATATAATTTTAACTCTTGTACAGCTGAACTGGATCCCAAGTTGTCAGTTAACTGCACTGTCTGTTCAGACATTCAAGAAGTTAAAGCACAGCTAAGATTCATTTGCAGCAGTTTGTTCATTGTTTTGGTCAATCAAGGAGTTAACACATAGCTGTAGGGTTGTTAAAGTTGTTTAACCCCTGGCAGCAGTAATTTAACTTCAAGGGACACTGAACCCAATTTTTTTCTTTTGTGATTCATATAGAGCTTGCAATTTTAAGCAACTTTCTAATTTACTCCTATTATCAAATTTTCTTCATTCTCTTTGTATCTTTATTTGAAATGAAACAATGTAGGTTTAGATGATGGCCCATTTTTGGTGAATAACCTGGGTTATTCTTGCCGATTGGTGGATAAATTCATCCACCAATAATAAAGTGCTATCCAGAGTGCTGAACCAAAAAAGAAGCTTAGATGCCTTCTTTTTCAAATAAAGATAGCAAGTGAACGAAGAAAAATTAATAGGAGTAAATTAGAAAGTTTCTTAAAATTGCATGCTAAAGGGACAGTAAAGATGAACTTAAACGTTTATAATTCAGATAGAGCATGCACTTTTAAACAACTTTTCAATTTACCTATATTATCAAATTTGCCTTGCTCCCTTGGTATCCATTATAGAGTAAACCTAGGTAGGCTGAAAGTAGCTTAGGAGCATGCAGAAGTAGATTTTGCAACAATGTATAAGATTGCTATAAACATTATTGCATACACAGTTGTCAGATGGCTAAACATTTGAATGCTCCTCAGATCACATAGGATTTTTAAAAAGGGATAAAAACAGTAGGTTTCATTATTGTAATATAAAAGCACTAAGCAGTGGCTTATACTTAGAAATCACTGCAATTTGTATTAAAATGTAATTTGAATCAAAATTAAAAATTTTCACGATTCAAATAAAGCATGCAATTTAAAAAAAAAAAAAAAAAAAAAAAAGACTTTGGACTAGATAAGGTGTGGAATTCAGAATAGTTTGGATTTTGGAATATTTGCATCTGTAAAATGGTACAGTTTGGGGAGGGGATGGAACAAGTAAATAAATGTCTTATGTGATTTAGGCAATAATTACAAGTCATAATACAGATTGTACAGGTGAAACTCGAAAAAACAGAATTTATGCTTACCTGATAAATTACTTTCTCCAACGGTGTGTCCGGTCCACGGCGTCATCCATAACTTGTGGGAATATTCTCTTCCCCAACAGGAAATGGCAAAGAGCACAGCAAAAGCTGTCCATATTTAGTCCCTCCTAGGCTCCGCCCACCCAGTCAAGTTCGACAGACGGACAGGAAGAAAAACAGGAGAAACCATAGGGGTGCCGTGGTGACTGTAGTTAAAGAAAGAAATTCATCAAACCTGATTAAAAACCAGGGCGGGCCGTGGACCGACACACCGTTGGAGAAAGTAAATTTATCAGGTAAGCATAGAATTCTGTTTTCTCCAACATTGGTGTGTCGGTCCACGGCGTCATCCATAACTTGTGGGAACCAATACCAAGCTTTAGGACACGGATGAAGGGAGGGAGCCAATCAGGTTACCTAAACAGAAGGCACCACGGCTTGCAAAACCTTTCTCCCAAAAATAGGCCTCCGAAGAAGCAAAGTATCAATTTGTAGAATTTGGCCAAAAGTGTGCAGGGAAGACAGTCGCTGCCTTACATATCTGATCAACAGAAAGCCTCGTTCTTGAAGGCCCATGTGGAAGCCACAGCCCTAGTAGAGTGAGCTGTGACTCTTTCAGGAGGCTGCCGTCCGGCAGTCTCATAGCCAATCGGATGATGCTTTTCAGCCAAAAGGAAAGAGGTAGCAGTAGCTTTTTGACCTCTCCTCTTGCCAGAATAACACGACAACAGAGAAGACGTTTGTCTGAAATCCTTTGTTGCTTCTAAATAGACTTTAAAGCACAAACTACATCTAATTGGTAAACAAACATTCCTTCTTTGAAACTGGATTCGGACACAAAGAAGGCACAACTATCTCCTGGTTAATATTCTTGTTGGAAACAACCTTTGGAAGGAAACCAGGTTTAGTACGCAACACAACCTTATCTGAATGGAACACCAGATAGGGCGGATTACACCTGCAGAGCAGATAACTCAGAAACTCTTCTAGCAGAAGAAATAGCACCCAAAAACAGAACTTTCCAAGATAACATCTTGATATCTATGGAATGTAGGAGGTTCAAACGGAACCCCTTGAAGAACTGAAAGAACTAAATTCAGGACTCCAGGGAGGAGTCAAAGGTCCTGTAACAGGCTTGATCTGACCAAAGCCTGAACAAAATGCTTGAACACTCTGGCACAGCTGCCAGTCGTTTGTGTAACAAGACAGATAAAGCAGAATCTGTCCCTTTAGAGAACCTCGCTGATAATCCCTTATCCAAACCTTCTTGAAGAAAAGAAAGGATCCTAGGAATTTTGATCTTACTCCATGAGTATCCCTTTGGATTCACACCAACAGATATATCTTTTCCATATTTTATGGTAAATTTTTCTAGTTACAGGTTTTCTGGCTTGTACCAGAGTATCTATCACAGAATCCGAAAACCCACGCTTAGATAAAATCAAGCGTTCAATTTCAAGCCGTCAGCTGGAGGGAAACAAGATTTGGATGTTCGAATGGACCCTGTACTAGAAGATCCTGTCCTCAAAGGTAGCTTCCATGGTGGAGCCGATGACAATTCACCAGTCTGCATAACAAGTCCTGCGTGGCCACGCAGAAGCTATCAAGATCACCGAGGCCCTCTCCTGTTTGATCCTGGCTACCAGCCTGGGAATGAGAGGAAACGGTGGAAACACATAAGCTAGGTTGAGGCCCAAAGGTCGCTACTAATGCATCCACTAGAGTCGCCTTGGGATCCCTGGATCTGGACCCGTAGCAAGGAACCTTGAAGTTCTGAACGAGACGCCATCAGATCCATGTCCTGGAATGCCCCATAATTGAGTCAACTGGGCAAAGATCTCCGGGTGGAGTTCCCACTCCCCCGGATGGAATGTCTGACGACTCTAGATAATCCGCCTCCCAGTTTTCCACTCCTGGGATGTGGATCGGCAGATAGGTGCAGGAGTGATCCTCCGCCATTTTATGATTTTGGTCACTTCTCTCATCGCCAGGGAACTCCTTGTTCCCCCCTGATGGTTGATGTAAGCAACAGTCGTCATGTTGTCTGATTGGACATCTTATGAATCTGGCCTTTGCTAGTTGAGGCCAAGCCTGGAGTATTGAATATCGCTCTCAGTTCCAGAATGTTTATCGGGAGAAGAGACTCTTCCCGAGACCATAGACCCTGAGCTTTCAGGGCGTCCCCAGACAGCGCCCCAGCCCACTAGACCTGGGTCTCGGTTGTGACGATGGACCCACTCTGGTCTGCGGAAGCTATTCCCTGGGACAGGTGATCCTGGGTTAGCCACCAACGGAGTGACGTCTCTGGTCTTCCTGATCTCCTTGATCAAGGAGACAAGTCTGTATAGTCCCCTATTCCACTGTTTCAGCATGCACAGTTGTAATGGTCTTCGCGGCAAAAGGAACATGTCCATCTGCTGCAACCATCAAACTTACCTACTCTTCCATGCAATGAGCTATGAAGATCGTGGAACAGAGTGAAGAACTTGACCAAGCGTTTAGAAGTTTTGACTTCTGACCATCTGCTAGGAAAAATCTTCATTTCTAAGAATCTATTATTGTCCCCAAGAAAGGAACTCTTGTCGACGGAGACTGGGAACTCTTTTCCTATGTTCAACTTCCACCCGTGAGATCTGAGAAAGGCCAGAACGATGTCTGTGTGAGCCTTTTGCCTTTGAAAGAAGACGACGCTTGTATCAGAATGTCGTCCAAGTAAGGTGCCATTCTGCAATGCCCCTTGGTCTTAGAACCGCTAGAAGGACCAGAGTACCTTGTGAAAATCCTTGGAGCAGTGGCTAGCCCGAATGGGAGCACAAACTGGTAATGTTTTCCAGAAAGGCGAACCTTAGGAACTGATCGATGATCTTTGTGGATAGGAATATGTAGATACGCATCCTTTAGATCCACGGTAGTCTAAATTGACCCTCACTGATTGAAGGTAAAAACGTTGAATAGTTTCCTTTTTGAACGATGGCACTCTGAGAAATTTGTTTAGAATCTTTAAATCCAGAATTGGTCTGAAAGTTCCTCTTTTTTTGGGAACTACAAACAGATTTGAGTAAAACCCCATTCTAGTTCCACACGATGGAACTGGGTTGTATCACTCCCATTTTTAACAGGTCTTCTACACACTGTAAGAATGCCTGTCTCTTTATTTGGTTTGAAGATAAGTGAGACATGTGGAACCTTCCCCTTGGGGGTAGTTCCTTGAATTCCAGAAGATAACCCTGAGAAACTATTTCTAATGCCCAGGGATCCTGAAGATCTCTTGCCCAAGCCTGAGCGAAGAGAGAGAGTCTGCCCCCTACTAGATCCGGTCCCGGATCGGGGGCTACTCCTTCATGCTGTCTTGGTAGCAGCAGCAGGCTTCTTGGCCTGCTTACCCTTGTTCCAGCCTTGCATCTGTTTCCAAGCTGGTTTGTTTTGCGAAGCATTACCCTCTTCTCTAGAGGCTGCAGAGTTGGAGGCCGGTCCGTTCCTGAAATTGCGAAATTAACGAAAATTAGACTTATTCTTGGCCTTGAAAGGCCTATCTTGTGGGAGGGCGTGGCCCTTACCCCAGTGATGTCTGAGATAATCTCTTTCAATTCTGGCCAAAAAAGGGTTTTACCCTTGAAAGGGATATTAAGCAACTTTGTCTTGGAAGACACATCCGCTGACCAAGACTTTAGCCAGAGCGCTCTGCGCGCCACAATTGCAAACCTTGAATTTTTCGCCGCTAATCTAGCTAACTGCAAAGCGGCATCTAAAATAAAGGAATTAGCTAACTTAAGTGCGACTTTTCTAGTTCCTCGAACCAGAACCACGCTGCTGTAGTGACAGGAATAATGCACGAAATAGGTTGCAGGAGGTAACCTTGCTGTACAAAAATCTTTTTAAGCAAACCCTCCAATTTTTTATCCATAGGATCTTTGAAAGCACAATTATCCTCGATAGGAATAGTAGTGCGCTTAGCTAGTGTAGAAACTGCCCCCTCAACCTTAGGGACTGTCTGCCATAAGTCCTTTCTGGGGCCGACCATAGGAAAAAATTTCTTAAATATAGGAGGGGGGACAAAAGGTATGCCGGGCTTCTCCCACTCCTTATTCACTATGCCCGCCACCCGCTTGGGTATAGGAAAAGCGTTGGGGTGCACCGGAACCTCTAGGAACTTGTCCATCTTGCACAATTTTTCTGGAATGACCAGGTTGTCACAATCATCCAGAGTAGATAGCACCTCCTTAAGCAGTGCGCGGAGATGCTCTAATTTAAATTTAAATGTCACAACATCAGGTTCTGCCTGCTGAGAAATTCTTCCTGAATCAGAAATTTCCCCATCTGACAAAACCTCCCTCATTGCCACTTCAGATTGGTGTGAGGGTATGACAGAGCAATTATCATCAGCGCCCTCCTGCTCTACAGTGTTTAAAACAGAGCAATCGCGCTTTCTCTGAAATGCAGGCATTTTGGATAAAATATTTGCTATGGAGTTATCCATTACTGCCGTCAATTGTTGCATAGTAACAAGCATTGGCGCGCTAGAAGTACTAGGGGCCTCCTGCGTGGGCAAAACTGGTGTAGACACAGAAGGAGATGATGTAGAACTATGTCTACTCCCTTCATCTGATGAATCATCTTGGGCAACTTTACCATCTGTGGCAGTACTGTCCTTACTTTGTTTGGACGCTATGGCACAATTATCACACAATTTTGAAGGGGAGACACATTGGCTTCCATACATACAGAAACATAGTTTATCTGAAGGCACAGACATGTTAAACAGGCTTAAACTTGTCAATAAAATACAAAAACCGTTTAAAACAAAACCGTTACTGTCTCTTTAAATTTTTAAACAGGGCACACTTTTTTACTGAATATGTGAAAAAACTATGAAGGAATTGTTCAATTTTTAACCAAATTTTCACCACAGTGTCTTTAAAGCATTCAAGCATTGCACCCCAAATTTCAGACCTTTAACCCTTCAAATGACGAAACCTGATCCGTTTACAGTTTTAACCCTCTACTCAGTCCAGCTACAGCCTTTGCTGCGACTTTACCAAACCCAGGGGGGTATACGATATCAAATGAAGCTTCTAGGAACCTTTTCAAACCACTTCCAGACCCACACACATGCAGCTGCATGTCCTGCCTCTCAAAAGCAACTGCGCAATAATGGCGCAGAAAATGAGGCTCTGCCCTACTACATAGAAGGGCCCTTCCTGACTGGGAAGGTTCTAAACCAGTGCCTGAACGTAAAAAAACGTTCCCCCAAAGTTATAAAGTGTGAATTTCAACTTCAAGCTGTATAAAACTGCCCAAATAAAGCATCGATCTAGCCCATAAAAAGTGTCTACCAGTTTTATAGCCCATATTAAGCCCTTTATTCTGTTTGAGGACTAAGAAAATGCTTACCGGTCCCCATGATGGGAAAATGACAGCCTTCCAGCCATTACACAGTCATGTTAGAAAATAGGCTAGTCATCCTTAAGCAGAAAAGTCTGCCAACTGTTTCCCCAACCTGGAAGTTATCTCATCTCAACAGTCCTATGAGGAAACAGCAAACGATTATAGTTACTGCTGCTAAAATCATATTCCTCCTCACAACCCACAAACTCTTCAATCTTTTTTCTGTTTCAGAGTAAATAGTACATACCAGCACTATTTTAAAATAAACTCTTGATAGTAGAATAAAAAACTACAACTAAACACCACATACTCTTCACCATCTCCGTGGAGATGCTGCTATTTCAGCAGCAAAGAGATATGACTGGGGTGGGCGGAGCCTAGGAGGGACTATATGGACAGCTTTTGCTGTGCTCTTTGCCATTTCCTGTTGGGGAAGAGAATATTCCACAAGTTATGGAAGACGCCGTGGACCGGACACACCAATGTTGGAGAAATTAGAATATTGTGCAAAAGTTAATTTCACTAATGCAACTTAAAAGGTGAAACTAATATATGAGATAGACTCATTACATGCAAAGCAAGATAGCTCAAGTCGTGATTTGTCATAATTGTGATGACTATGGCTTACAGCTCATGAAAACCCTAAAATCCACAATCTCAGAAAATTAGAATATTGTGAAAAGGTGCAATATTCTAGGCTCAAAGTGTCCCACTCTAATCAGCTAATTAAGCCATAACATCTGCAATGAGTTCCTGAGCCTTTAAATGGTCTCTCAGTCTGGTTCAGTAGGAATCACAATCATGGGAAAGACTGCTGACCTGACAGTTATGCAGAAAACCATCATTGACACCCTCCATAAGGAGGGAAAGCCTCAAAAAGGTAATTACAAAAGAAGTTGGATGTTCCCAAAGTGCTGTATCAAAGCACATTAATAGAAAGTTAAGTGGAAGGGAAAAGTAAGGAAGAAAAAGGTGCACAAGCAGCAGGGATGACCACAGTCTGAAGAGGATTGTCAGGAAAAGGCCATTCAAAAATGTTGGGGATTTTCACAAGGAGTGGACTGAGGCTGGAGGCAGTGCATCAAGAGCCACCACACACAGACGGATCCTGGACATGGGCTTCAAATGTCGTATTCCTTTTGTCAAGCCACTCCTGAACAAACAACGTCACAAGCGTCTTACCTGGGCTAAAGAAAAACAGACCTGGTCTGTTGCTCAGTGGTCCAAAGTCCTCTTTTCTGATGAGAGCAAATTTTGCATCTCATTTGAAAACCAAGGACCCAGAGTATGGAGGAAGAATGGAGAGGCACACACTGCAAGATGCTTGAAGTCCAATGTGAAGTTTCCACAGTCTGTGTTGATTTAGGGAGCCATGTCATCTGCTGGTGTTGGTCCACTGTGCTTCATTAAGTCCAGGGTCAACAAAGCCATCTACCCGATTTTGGAGCACTTTATGCTTCCTTCCGCAGAAGAGCTCTATGGGGATGCTGACTTCATTTTCCAGCAGGACTTGGCACCTGCCTACATTGCCAAAAGCACCAAAACCTGGTTCAATGACCGTGGGATTACTGTGCTTGATTGGCCAGCAAACTCGCCTGACCTGAACCCCATAGAGAATCTATGGGGCATTGCCAAGAGAAAGATGAGACATGAGACCAAACAATGCAGAAGAGCTGAAGGCTGCTATTGAAGCATCCTGGTCTTCCATAACACCTCAGAGCTTCCATGCCACGCCGCATTGAGGCAGTAATTGCTGCAAAAGGGGCCCAAACCAAGTACTGAGTACATACAGTATGCATGCTTATATTTTTCAGAGGTCCGATATTGTTCTATGTACAATCCTTGTTTTATTGATTGCATGTAATATTCTAATTTTGTGAGATTGTGGATTTGGGGTTTTCGTGAGCTGTAAGCCATAATCATCACAATTATGACAAATCATGGCTTGAACTATCTTGCTTTGCATGTAATGAGTCTCATATTTGTTTCACCTTTTAAAGGACCAGTATACACACACACAAAAATTTGGGCTAATTTAATAAAACTCTTGATGTATACAAAGTTAGCAATTGACATGCATTATTTTTTTTACTTATAAAGAGTTAAAATAGGGAAGAAACTTGCAGTGTTTTTACGAGAGAGAGAAGAAGAGAGAGAAGAAGAGAGAGAAGAAGAGAGAGAAGAAGAGAGAGAAGAAGAGAGAGAAGAAGAGAGAGAGAAAGAAAGAGAAAGAGAGAGAAAGAGAAAGAGAGAGAAAGAGAAAGAGAGAGAGAGAGAGAGAGAAAGAGAGAGAGAGAAAGAGAGAAAGAGAGAAAGAGAGAAAGAGAGAAAGAGAGAAAGAGAGAAAGAGAGAAAGAGAGAAAGAGAGAAAGAGAGAAAGAGAGAAAGAGAGAAGAGAGAGAGAGAGAGAGAGAGAGAGAGAGAGAGAGAGAGAGAGAGAGAGAGAGAGAGAGAGAGAGAGAGAGAGAGAGAGAGAGAGAGAGAGAGAGAGAGAGAGAGAGAGAGAGAATTTTTACCTCAGTCCCTAACTAGTGTGTTTACTGACAGCACTCCTGCTGGAGCTGTGTAATGATTTATACATCCTTTCTTTACATACTTTCTAGGATTTCATTTTACAGTCTCATTCAGAAAAATCCCTGAAAAAGTTAATATTCATAATTCAGCCCACAGTTCTGTTCTAAATAAATCAATATTTATGTATAATATATGTAACCACTGTCCCATTAGACAATGTGCAAGCGCTACTGTAAAACATTGTGATGTTTTCCTGTCATCCTTGTGTATATTGAATATGGTGTAACACAGTTTTCAGTTTTATATTCTAAATAATATACTGGATCATTTTACAGCATATAAGATGCAAGTGTCTATAAGATGCAGCTTTGATTTATAGAATATAGGGTACCTGACCATCTTGATTTGGAATATAAGACACACAATATTTTACAGGTATTTTGAAGTGTACAGTGTTGTATGCTTTAAAAAAAAAAATAGTTATGCATCCCATCCTGTATTTAAGGAACTGCTTTCTGATTATTTTTTAACACAGTCCCCTAGCTTGCTATTGTAATCTAAGACTGTACTTTTTCCAGTCACTTTTTTGGAAAAAGGTCAAACTCCAGTATGCAGTCGCACACCTGGGCATTTTTATTTATTTGTTTTAATTTTTTTTAAAGAAAAAAAGCATTTTCAGAAATTCAGCAGTTTTAGAGCTCCATTATTTTCTTCATTAAGTAAACTTGTGTTTTATATCAATTTTTTTTTGTACATTATCAAAATCTGGCAGCCAGAGGGTTAAGAACATCAATTCTCCTCTCTGCCTTCGTTGTGTCTCTGCAGGAATTCCAGCCTCCTTCCTCCCTCCCGGTTCAGCAGCATTAGAGGTTGCTCTATTAGAGGTTGCTCCGGTGTCAGGATAACATAGTTAAATGCTGTGGTAACCGGGAGGGGGGATGGAATTCCTGCAGAAATACAACAGAAGGCAGACGATGCAGAGAAGCAGTCGGCTCACAGATAGATCTTCAGAAATTGACATGTATTAGCTACTCCAGCATGGGGGCTGGCTGTAAGGACAATAGGGAGAGAGGAGAAAAGTCTTGCTTTGCAGCTAGTGTGTCCTACGAACGTATTCTTAGGTAATGACACTTTATCATCAATTTTAGAAGCTTTAGCAGCAAAATTGCTAACACATGCCAATTACAAACTTTATCTTCTTTGAATTCTTTATTTAAATGGGCCATTTTTTTGGGGTGTATAATGTCCCTTTAAGTTGCATTAGTGAAATAAATGAACTTTTGCACGATATTCTAATTTTTCGAGTTTCACCTGTACATGTAAGCTACAGATAGTTGTATATAATTCTTAATACCTTTATATACATAGTACCCTCAGAAACATAGTACAGTACTGTAATTAGAAAAGTAATATTTGTTGTTTTAAATAAATATATTATTTGCATTTTAGATTAAAAACAAAACAAAAAAAAACAAAAAAAAAACAAAACAAAGGCACAGGCAGAGAAGATTCTGACTTACAAGCAGGGAAAATAGTAATGTTTGATCATTTTATTTAAAAAAAATATTAATTAAAAAGTTTTGCTTTCAGAATTCCAGATTTGAACCTGTACTTCAATTATCAAAACATGCTTGTTCTTTTTATATGCATACCTCTGAGGGTCCAGCTTATACTGCGCATGAGCAAAAGTACAAAGTATATACAGTACGTATATGCATTTTGTGATTGGCTGGTGGCTGTCAAATGATACAGGGGGAGGAAAAATTGGCTTAACTTTGAAATGTGCCAGAAATTATTCTGCTACTCTTTCCAAATTAAAAGCAAGTGCTATTGCATTGTCTTTATATTATGGATTTGTTAGTTATTCAATTCTACTGTATTTAGTGGTCCTTTAACCCATTTTAAAAGGATTTTACCGTTTATTTTTTGTTTTTACTTTTCATTTTGCAAGAAAACAACAAGTTGTTTGCAGTTTAACACAATATTTCTTTTTTGTTTACTTTAACTTTTTTTTTTTTACTAAAGTATCACAATTTCATATCCCTTTAAGTTTAATTTTGACTTTTTTGTTTATTTAACGTCTAACACACTCCAAACGTAACTTTAAAAATTTAAAGAATTCTCTTTTCTTTAATCTTCTTTCTAGCATCCAAGCTGTGTTTGTTAGAATCAAAGCATATTTCATACCATGATTTAAATTTGTCAGTGGGGAAAAAAAAAGAAAAGGATCCATACACTAAGATAAAAAAACAAACAAAAACACAGCACATTCCAATAGCTTTCAATCATCCTCCCTGCTGCTGAGTTCAGTAACCTTCTACAACCTTCCCACACTTCAGTCACAGACTGATGACATCACATGACCTTTAGCAGGATATGAGCTGGATACTACTGTGCTGCTTTGTTTTTTAAATCACGTACCAGCTTATCACTTCAGTCACTGACTGCAATGATATCGCAAGCCTTTTAGCATAAGAACTGGATGCTACTCGCAGTGTTTCTGAACCTAGGTTCACACGCCACCGCAGAGGCTTCTGCATGCCGGCTGTGGCATGAATGTCATAGGTTCGCCAACACTGAATTAAATACAATTTTAAAAGTTTTAAACCACATCAAATTATTACCTGGAAAGCTGAAGACATCATCATCGCTTTGCTGGGAAGAGCTTAGATTAGAGGATAAGCTTTTGGATGACAACCTCATTTCTGCTTCATTTTTCACCAGACCATCACTATTGCTGTTTATTGTGCATGCTCTTTTATTACAATGTATGGTTTCTTTACTAGGAGATACAAGGTCAAAGCATCTCTTTCTAGATTTAAGTCCAAATGTTCCACCATTATCTTTGCCTTGCCACTCAATAACCGGAGAGTTCTCCTGAAGTCTACAAACCCCATCCAGCCCAAAATCCTCTAAAAGAAAATCCTTTTCTTTCTCGTGTTCTGAACCAACATACACCTCTTCTTCAGCAGTAGGTCCAAGGTCTGTAAACTCTTGATTCTTATCTCCCCTTAACAGACAATTATTTAGAATGGATGCTTTTTTCTTTCTAGGCCAATTATTAATTACATCTGTAATCACTTTATCTTTATGTTTTGGGGAGGGGGAACAATGATGTCCAAAATCTGGGTTAGATGGAGAAGCAGAATTAGAAGAACACCTATTTGGGGTGTAAGACTGACAGATAAATGTTTGAAGGCCATTTTTTCCAGGGGTATTGTATGATGACCGTATGCAGGGAGAAGCACTTGAAGAGTCTACCTTTAAACCATGCTTGTTGCACCACTTTTCACTAAATGGGCTTTCATTACCTTTCCATTTCCTAGACACAACGGGAGATTCTGCTTTATTTACAGCTTCATTATCTACTACAGAACCAGAATCTGTCCTCTTAAATCGCAGTTTAGGTAAGCCTGAGGCTTGCATCTGAAGTTCAACCTCATAGGTTGGAGTAACAGGAGGTACAATTTTACGATGACTTTTTGGAGTAGAAAACTTTGCCACAAACTCTGGTGTTCCAAGGCGTGCTTCAGCTTCTCTCTGCCTCCTGTCAGGAGTACACCTAAGACTGTAAGATTTTGGAGTAAAGGGCAATATATCCAAGGAAGGTTTTCTTGTAATCAAAACTTTCATTTTTAACCCAGAAGCCTCTCCTGGTACAACTCTGGCCTCAGATATATCAATACTTTCCTCTGTTGTTTGGGAGCTGTTGACAAAAGATTCTGAAATTTGAGAACTTCCTAAGAAAGATGAATCAACTTGTTCACTTATTACAGTATCATGTTTACTTACTGGTTCAACATCAGTAGAAGTAACATTTGGTAACAAAAGATTATCTGTATGACCCATGATTGCCAATGGATCCGATATCTGAAAAAGGGGAGTACTCTTATTATTTACATCTTTAGTTGGGGTTAAAACTTTTGTTTTTGGTGAAAGGTTAAAAGTGGCATTGTGGTTTCCTTCTTCCATTTCTTCTGGTGTTTTGTTAGGGGATCCAACTGTATCAGTGAGTCTCTTAGAACAGACCGGGTTTACATTTTTCAATGGTGTTCTCCTCGGTCTTCCAGGTGTTAATGACAAATGCGAAATTACATTTTCTGATGAGCCACTAATCCTAATGGAAGGAGAGATGGGAAACGTACCATTCAGCACTTCAGACGGTGACAAGGAACATTTTTTCATAGATATATGTTTTTTAGGAGTGACGTGCACTCTTCCTGGAGTACATTCTTTTACTCGTGATAACACAACAAAAAGTTCCTTCTCTACACTCTTTTTAGGTGTAGGCGTATGAGAGACAGAAACAAAAATGGGTTTCTGAGGAGTATGGATATTGGAATGAGTTTCTGCTACTGATTCACTTAATTTGTGAGGTGACTTTCCTGGTGTTCTGGCAGTTTGTGGGCTCTGCTTTGATGGTGTAGTTATAGTTAAACGTCCTTTGGGTGTCTTTAAAGGGCTTTTGAAAACTGGATCCAAAAAATTACTTTCCCCCTCTTTGTGAGGTGTGGTTAAACCCTTTGTATTCTTTAATGGAGACCAAAAACATTTATTAGGCAATGTTTCTTTACCAGGTGTCATTTGTAATAGTCGCTCACTTTTTCTAAGAGGTGAATGGGTCTCAAATTTAGAGGGTGAGAAAAGTTTCCCTAAATTTTTTGCAGCACTTTTTCTCTCTGATGAACTTTTGCAAGGAGTTTTAATTCCTTTGGGTGTCCTTGCAGGGGTGTGAGGAGTACAAGGAGATTTATGGAGCACTTTGCCTTTTTCTGATGGGTCTTCAGAAGTGGAAAGGCCTTTCTGTGGCGTTTTGCACTGAATTTTTCCTAAAGCCTAAAAACAAAGATAAAAATAGTAAGAAACATTTCAGAATTTAAAAGAAAATAAATTAAAAGCCAGCCATTGATGTAATGGGTGTAACTTACTTGACAAAAAACAGGGTCAATGACTTCAGACAGATTTCTTTTTGCACTTCTTGTTGTAGGAGACCTATTCATTTGCAGAACTTCTCCAAAAAGAAGACGTTTAGGGGTTTTCACTTCCAAAAGTAATTTGCTGCCTAAAAAAAAAAAGGGGGGATATACTTATTCTGAAAGCAGATTTCAAAACAGTATCTTAAGCACAGATTAATTAAAATATTATTTCATTACTAAAATACAGTACATAACTAGTTCCAAATATGTTAAAGGCTAAACACACTGAAATTACAAAATAATGGTGCAGGCTGTTTCTTTAGTATTGCTTTTATAGTCCAATACCTGTTCTTTCAACACTTTGTTGATGCATTGTGGCAGAATGTACTCTTTCCAGATTACGTGACCTTGACTGAGAAGAATAAAAAGATGAGGAATTCCTCCTGGTTAAAGACAACTGCTTAATTCGAGGACTTCTTCGCAAATCAATTTCTGTAATGTTAAAAAAAAAAAATGGCATACTAAAAATGGTAAGACATGAGGCAAAACTCTGAATTACAGAATGTTAATTGTATTGGACAATGATGGTATTTTATTGGGTAAAATAAACAAAAACAAAGCATATTTAACAAACCACAACTTGGCTTAAGAATCTATTTTACTAGTAAATTTGGATTACTAGTTTACTTTTTTGTACTGTTGAAAAAGATGTGCATCTGCAAGTTCTATTACAGACCTCTCTATTTACCTGGGGGTAAAAGGTATAGCCACTTATGCTGTGGATTAAATAAGCAAAAATCATGATTAAAACTGAATGGAAATTTGACCTGGACATCCTATGAGCTAGTCAAGCATTTCACTTATTTACTATGAAAATTGTGAAAAGCCTTAAAGCTATTTTATTAAAATCTGCCCCACCTGAAATTATAAGTGGTATATTAGCAGGACTAAAGGGTATAACTAGAAACTAAATATAAACAATTTCTATATCTTGGCCCATACTCTGGGTAATCCTTACCAGCAAGACCCCTTCTACAGAGGGGCATGGACAGAACCGCCAATTCCCCTAGTTACCTAAGAGACACCACCCCCTCCTCCTCCTAGTGACGTCCATCCTAAAATAGGTGAACCAGGCAAAAAGGGAGGGAGTCTGGTATTACCCAGGGTATGGCCAAGATATAGAAACTGCTTATATCTGGGTGATATTTGTTAGTTATCTTGGCACCCTTTGTAATACTTACTGGCGAGACGAACAGAAAGCAGTAAATGCAAAAAAGGTTGGTGTAAAAAAATAAAAAATACATAATTTATTAAGACAAAATCTTCTGACCAAATCTAGCAGAAGCTGATTGGTGAACATCAAGTATGTATTGATAAAAAAAAAAAGGTATGATAAAACTTCCAAACTGCAGCTTGACAAACTTCCTCTGGTGTAACATCTGCTTGAAGAGCCCAGGAAAGTTGATTCTGCCCTATTAGTATCTGCCTTAAGCCCATCCGGTTCCTGGCCCCCCTTTTCTGTAAGCTTTAAAAATTGTCTGTACAATCCAACCAGAGATGGTAGACCTTGAAGGAGCACAGCCCCAAAGAGGCACTTTAAGTATAACAGATGATTAATCTTGCGAATATCTTGAATTTTTTTCAAATAGATGCAAAGACATCGAACAACATCTAAACAATATAATGGTTTCCTTTGAGAATCTGGTTTTCCAGGACAAAAGGAAGTACAATATCCCAGTCCTTGTGGACACCACCTTAGGAAGAGACTCAGAGACTGTTCGAAGAACAACCTTGTCCTGATGAAAAACAATTAAAAAAGTATCTGAATAAAAGAGCCTGCAATTTAGACACCCGCCTTGCTGAAGTAATGGCCACCAGAAAAACAAAATATATGCTTACCTGAGGTTAACTCAAAAAAACTGCTGAATTATAATAATAATAAAAAAAAAAAAAAAAAAAAGGGCGGGGTCATGGACGCTCCATGTCCAGAAAGAAAGAAATTTATCAGGTAAGCATACATTTTGTTTTTTTTTGACATGACGAATCCACGTCGTCATTCCAATTACTAGTGGGAACCAATAGCCAAGCCAGAGTACACGGAATGAACAGGGAGGGAGAACAAGGCAGGAGGACCTAAACAGAAGACACCACCGCTTGAAGAACCTTTCTCCCAAAAGAGGCCTCAGCCGAGCCAAAAGTAACAAATTTGTAGAATTTGGAAAGGAATGCAACGAGGACCTTGCAAATCTGTTCCACAGAAGCTTCATTTTTGAAAATCCAAGATGAGGAGACAGCCCTAGAGGAATGAGCCGTAATTCCCTCAGGAGGCTGCTGTCCAAAAAGTCTTATAAGAAAAACAAATCTTACTTCTTAACCTGAGGAAAAGTAAAGAAGAAGTGGCCTTCTGACCCTTACGCTTTCCAGAAAAAAACAACAAACAGGGCAGAAGATTGCCAAAAATCTTTAGTAGCTAGAAAGAAAAATTATGCACAACATCCAAGTTATGCAAAATACGTTCCTTAGGAAAAGAAGGATTAGGACAAAAAGAATAAACAACAATATCCTAATTAAAGTTTCAATCCGACACTAACTTAGGGAGAAACCCCAATTTAGTACGAAGGACCGCCTAATCTGCATGAAAAATAAGATACCGGGAAACACACTGCAGAGCTGAAAGCTCAAAAACTCTGCGAGCGGAAGAAATAGCAAGGAGAAACAAAACCTTCCAAGATAACAATACTATATCAACAACATGCATCGGCTCGAATGGAGCCTGCTGCAAAACTTTAAGAACTAGGATAAGGCTCCAAGGAGGAGCAGCAGGCTTAAACACAGGCCTCACTCTGACCTAGGGCCTGAACAAAATCTAGAACATCTGGTATTCTGCCAGACGTTTCTGGGCAAAAAGATAGAGCAGACAATCTCACCCTTCAGAGTACTGACTGACCAACTCCAGGCCATCCTGAAGAAATGAAAAAAAAATTAGGGAATCCTCACCCGACTCCAAGAAAAAAACCTATAGCTTCACACCAAAAAAGGAAAGTTACGCCCATATTTTATGGAAAATCCCTACGCGTAACAGGATTATGAATTGAAGCATAGAATCAATGACTGCCTCAGAAAAAAAGCGTCTAGACAGGAATAGGCGATCAATCTCCAGGCAGTCAGCTTTAAGAGAATCTAGATTGGAAGGATGAATGGACCGTGAATTAGAAGGTGGAAGAGACGACATCTCCCACCAGATCGGTAAACTAGATCCTGGCGAGCCAGGCAGGAGCTATTAGAATCACAGACGACCTCTCCTGCTTGATACGAGCAATGACTCGTGGAGGAGAGCCAACTGAAGAAAAAGGTATGCTAGCCCGACATCCCAAGGGACCCGCCAGAGCATCTATCAGGGCAGTCCTGAGGATCTCTAGACCTCAGAACCGTACTTTGAAAGCTTGGCGTTTTGACGAGGACGCCATCAGATCCAACTCCGGAACCCCCTCACCTTGACGGCTATCCTGGAGAACACTTCCGGATGGAGAGCCCACCTCCCTGGAAGAAAAGTCGTGTCTGCTCAGAAAAATCCGCTTCCCAATTGTCCACTCCTGGAATGTGGATGGCAGACAGGAGACAATCATGAGCTCTCCGCCCACTGTAGAATGGGAGTCACCCGCCTTCATGCGTCAAAGGAACTCCAAGTTCCTCCCTGGTGTTGATGTTAAACCACAGAGGTAATGATGTCCTACTGGAATCTGATAAAACCAGGACTAACAAAAAGTCAGGCCATGATGACAGGGCATTGAAGATTGCCCTCAATTCCAAGATGTTTTATGGTAAGAGAAGACTATTCCCACGACCACAGGCCCTGAGTCCTTCAGAGAACCCCAAACAGCTCCTCAGCCTGACAGACTGGCGTCCGTAGTCACAATCACCCCAGGAAGGTCTCAGGAAGCAAGTGCCCCGAGACAAGATGTTCCTGTGAAATCCACCATGAGAGAGAGTCTCGTTAGGGGGTCCAGATTTATCCTCTGCAAAAAAATCTGAATGTCTCCATTCCATTGACAGAGCATTCAAAGCGTGCAGCGGGTTCGCAGATGGAACCAAGCCAAAGGAAGGATATCCATGGAAGCCACCATCAGACCAATCACCTCCATGCCTTGATCCATTATTGGACAAAAAGCAGACTTGAGGGAAAGGCAGGAAGCAAGAAGTTTGGATTTTTGGATTTCTGTCAGAAAAAAATCTACATGGACAAGGAATCTACCAATTGTTCCTAGAAAACAAACTTTGTAGATGGAACTAGAGGAACTCTTATCCAGATTCACCTTCCACCCATGGGAACGTAGAAAAAAACAAAAACGGCAATAAACTGAAATTGCATGTCCAGACAAAGCAAACCTTATAAACTGGAATCTCTGGTGAATGGGAACATGTAAAATACGTGTCCTTCAGGTCTATGGTCGTCATGAAATGACCTTCCTGGACTAATAGAAGAATGAAACAAATAGTTTCCATCTTGAAGGACGAACCCTGAGGAATTTGTTTAGACACTTTATGTCCCAGGATGGGACAAAAACATAATTTATGCTTACCTGATAAATTCCTTTCTTCTGTAGTGTGATCAGTCCACGGGTCATCATTACTTCTGGGATATTACTCCTCCCCAACAGGAAGTGCAAGAGATTTCAACCCAGCGAGCATGCCATATAGCTCCTCCCCCTCTACGTCACTCCCAGTCATTCGACCAAGGACCAACGAGAAAGGAAAAGCCAAGGGTGAAGTGGTGACTGGAGTATAAATTAAAAAATATTTACCTGCCTTAAAAACAGGGCGGGGCAGTGGAGCTGATCACCACTACAGAAGAAAGGAATTTATCAGGTAAGCATAAATTATGTTTTTTCTGTTAAGTGTGATCAGTCCACGGGTCATCATTACTTCTGGGATACCAATACCAAAGCAAAAAGTACACGGATGACGGGGAGGGATAGGCAGGCTCTTTATACAGAAGGAACCACTGCCTGAAGAACCGTTTCTCCCAAAAATAGCCTCCGATGAAGCAAAAGTGTCAAATTTGTAAATATTGGAAAAAGTATGAAGCGAAGACCAAGTTGCAGCCTTGCAAATCTGTTCAAAAACCTGAGGCCTCATTCTTGAAGGCCCAAGTGGAAAGCCACAGCTCTAGTAGAATGCGCTGTAATTCTTTCAGGAGAGCTGCTGTTCAGCAGTCTCGTAAGCTAAACGAATTATGCTACGAAGCCAAAAGAAAGAGAGGTAGCGGAAGCTTTTTGACCTCTCCTCTGCCCAGAGTAAATGACAAACAGAGAAGACGTTTGTTCGAAATTCCTTAGTTTGCCTGTAGTAAAATTTTTAGAGCACGGACTACATCCAGGTTGTGCAGTAGAACGTTCCTTCTTTGAAGAAGGATTTGGGCAATAAAGAAGGAACAACAATCTCTTGATTAATATTCCTGTTAGTAACTACATAGGTAACGAACCCAGGGTTAGTACGCAGGACTACCTTATCCGAATGAAAAATCAAATAAGGAGAATCACAATGTAAGGCTGATAATTCAGAGACTCTTCGAGCCGAGGAAATAGCCATTAAAAATTAGAACTTCTCCAAGATAACAACTTTATATCCAATGGAATGAAGGGGTTCAAAACGGAACGCCCTGTAAAACATTAAGAACAAGGTTTAAACTCCATGGTGGGAGCAACAGTTTTAAACACAGGCTTAATTCTGGCCAAGCCTGACAAAAAGCCTGGACGTCAGGAACTTCTGACAGACGTTTGTGTAAACAGAATGGACAGAGCTGAGATCTGTCCCTTTAATGAACTAGCAGATAAACCCTTTTCTAAACCTTCTTGTAGAAAGAACAATATCCTAGGAATCCTAACCTTACTTCCAAGAGTAACCTTTGGATTCACAACAATATAGGTATTTACGCCATATCTTATGGTAAATCTTTTCTGGTAACAGGTTTCCTAGCCTGTATTAAGGTATCAATAACTGACTCAGAAATCCACGTCTTGATAAAACAAGCGTTCATTTTCCAAGCAGTCAGCTTCAGAGAAGTTAGATTTTGGATGTTTGAGGGACCCTGTATCAGAAGTCCTGTTTCAGAGGTAGAGACCAAGGTGGACAGGATGACAATGTCCCACCAGGTCTGCATACCAAGTCCTGCGTGGCCACGCAGGTTGCTAATTAGAATCACTGATGCTCTCTCCTTGTTTGATTCTGCGCAATCAATCGTGGAAGCAACGGGAAGGGTGGAAACACGTAAGCCATCCTGAAGTCCAAGGTGCTGTCAGAGGCATCTATCAGGACTGCTCCTGGATCCCTGGATCTGGACCCGTAACGAGGAAGCTTGGCGTTCTGTCGAGACGCCATGAGATCTATCTCTGGTTTGCCCCAACGTCGAAGTATTTGGGCAAAGACCTCCGGATGAAGTTCCCACTCCCCCGGATGAAAAGTCTGACGACTTAAGAAATCCGCCTCCCAGTTCTCCACTCCCGGGATGTGGATTGCTGACAGGTGGCAAGAGTGAGACTCTGCCCAGCAAATTATCTTTGATACTTCCATCATAGCTAGGGAGCTTCTTGTCCCTCCCTGATGGTTGATGTAAGCTACAGTCGTGATGTTGTCCGACTGAAACCTGATGAACCCCCGAGTTGTCAACTGGGGCCAAGCCAGGAGGGCATTGAGAACTGCTCTCAATTCCAGAATGTTTATTGGCAGGAGACTCTCCTCCTGACTCCATTGTCCCTGAGCCTTCAGAGAATTCCAGACGGCACCCCAACCTAGAAGGCTGGCGTCTGTTACAATTGTCCAGTCTGGTCTGCTGAATGGCATCCCCCTGGACAGATGTGGCCGAGAAAGCCACCATAGAAGAGAATTTCTGGTCTCTTGATCCAGTATTCAGAGAAGGGGATAAGTCTGAGTAATCCCCATTCCACTGACTTTAGCATGCACAGTTGCAGTGGTCTGAGGTGTAAGCCGTGCAAAGGGGTACTATGTCCATTGCCGCTAACCATTAAGCCGATTACCCTCCATCGCATTGAGCCCACTGACGGGTGTTGAATGGAGATGAAGGGTGCGGCAAGCAACTTTGAAGTCTTGTTAGCCTGTCCTCTGTCAGGTAAATCTTCATTTCTACAGAATCTATAAGAGTCCCCAGGAAGGGAACTCTTGTGAGTGGAACGATGTGAACTTTCTTTTCGTTCACCTTCCATCCATGTGACCTTAGAAATGCCGAAGCACTAACTCTGTATGAGACTTGGCAGTTTGAAAGCTTGAAGCTTGTATCAGAATGTCGTCTAGGTATGGAGCTACCGAGATTCCCCGCGGTATCTTAGTAGACCGCCAGAAAGAGCACCCAGAACCTTTGTGAAGATTCTTGGAGCTGTAGCCAATCGAATGGAAGAGCCACAAACTGGTAATGCCTGTCTAGGAAGGCAAACCTTAGGTACCGATAATGATCTTTGTGAATCGGTATGTGAAGGTAAGCATCTTTTAAATCTACAGTGGTCATGTATTGACCCTCTTGGATCATAGGTAAAATTGTCCGAATAGTCTCCATCTTGAACGATGGAACTCTTAGGAATTTGTTTAGGATCTTTAAGTCCAGGATTGGTCTGAAAGTTCCCTCTTTTTTGGGAACCACAAACAGATTTGAGTAAAACCCCTGTCCCTGTTCCGATCGTGGAACTGGATGGATTACTCCCATTAACAAGAGCTCTTGTACGCAGCGTAGAAACGCCTTTTTCTTTGTCTGGATTGTTGACAATCTTGACAGATGAAATCTCTCTCTTGGAGGAGAGTATTTGAAGTCCAGAAGGTATCCCTGAGATATTATCTCTAGCGCCCAGGGATCCTGAACATCTCTTGCCCAAGCCTGGGCGAAGAGAGAAAGTCTGCCCCCCACTAGATCGATCGCGGATCGGGGGCCCTCAATTCTGCTGTTTCTTAGGGGCAGCCAGCAGGTTTCCTAGTCTGCTTGCCCTATGTTCCAGGACTGTAGGTTCCAGCCTTGTCTGTAGCGAGCAACAGCTCCTTCCTGTTTTGGTTGCAGAGGAGTTGATGCTGCTCCTGCTCTTGAGAAATTACGAAAGGACGAAAATTAGACTGTCTAGTCTTGGCTTTGGCTTTGTCCTGAGGCAGGGCATGGCCTTTACCTCCTGTAATGTCAGCGATAATCTCTTTCAACCGCGGGCCCGAATAAGGTCTGCTCTTGAAAGGTATATTAAGCAATTTAGACTTAGAAAGGTAACATCAGCTGACCAGTGATTTAGCCACAGCGCCCTGCGGTGCCTGAATGGCGAATCCTGAATTCTCGCCGTTAAGTTTAGTAAGATGTACTACGGCCTCCGAGATGAATGAATTAGCTAGTTTAAGGACTCTAGACCTGTCCCGTAATGTCGTCCAGAGTAGCTGAACCAATGTTCTCTTCCAGAGACTCAATCCAGAATGCCCGGTGCAGCCGTGATCGGCGCAATGCATGCAAGGGTTGCAATATAAAACCTTGTTGAACAACATTTTCTTAGAGGTAACCCTCTAATTTTTTTATCATTGGATCTGAAAACAGCACAGCTATCCTCCACCGGGATAGTGGTACGCTTAGCTAAGGTAGAAACTGCTCCCTCCACCTTAGGGACCGTTTGCCATAAGTCCCCTTGTGGTGGCGTCTATTGGAAACATTTTTCTAATATCGGAGGGGGGTGAGAACGGCACACCGGGTCTATCCCACTCCTTAGTAACAATTTCAGTAAGTCTTGTAGTATAGGAAAAACCTCGTACTCGTCCCGGTACCCGCAAAATATTTATCCAACCTACACATTTTCTCTGGTATTGCAACTGTGTTACAATCATTCAGAGCCGCTAACACCTCCCCTAGTAAATACACGGAGGTTTTCCCAGTTTAAATTTAAAATTTGAAATATCTGAATCCAGTCTGTTTGGATCAGAACCGTCACCCACAGAATGAAGTTCTCCGTCACTCATGTTTCTGCCACCTGTGACGCAGTGTCTGACATGGCCCTAATATTATCAGCGCACTCTGTTCTCACCCCAGAGTGATCACACTTACCTCTTAGTTCTGGTAATTTAGCCAAACTCAGTCATAAAACAGTAGCCATATCTGTAATGTGATTTGTATGGCCGCCCCAGATGTACTCGGCGCTACAATATCACGCACCTCCCTCTGAGCGGGAGATGTAGGGTACCTGACACGTGAGGCGAGTTAGTCGGCATAACTCTCCCCTCGTTGTTTGGTGAAATTTGTTCAATTTGTACAGATTGACTTTTATTTAAAGTAGCATCAATACAGTTAGTACATAAATTTCTATTGGGCTCCACTTTGGCATTGCAACAAATGACACAGGTATCATCCTCTGAATCAGACATGTTTAACACACTAGCAAATAAACTTGCAACTTGGAAATACAATTCAATTAGAATAATATTAAAATGTACTGTGCCTTTAAGAAGCACAGAAGATCTATGACAGTTGAAAATTAATAAATTGAAACAGTTATAGCCTCAATCCTTGTAAACAATACAACTTTAGCAAAGGTTTAATCCCATTAGCAAAGATAACAAATTCTGAAAGCAGGAAACAAATTACAGAATAAACGTTTTTTATCTCAGTCAAACTATAATTCTCACAGCTCTGCTGAGAGAAATTACCTCCCTCAAAATAAGTTTTGAAGACCCCTGAGCTCTGTAGAGATGAACCGGATCATGCAGGGAATACAATGAGTTGCTGACTGAAATATTTGATGCATAGAAAAAGCGCCAAAAAACGGCCCCTCCCCCTCACACACAGCAGTGAGGGAGAACAGAAACTGTCAGAAAACAGAATTTATGTTTACCTGATAAATTACTTTCTCCAACGGTGTGTCCGGTCCACGGCGTCATCCTTACTTGTGGGATATTCTCTTCCCCAACAGGAAATGGCAAAGAGCCCAGCAAAGCTGGTCACATGATCCCTCCTAGGCTCCGCCTACCCCAGTCATTCGACCGACGTTAAGGAGGAATATTTGCATAGGAGAAACCATATGATACCGTGGTGACTGTAGTTAAAGAAAATAAAATATCAGACCTGATTAAAAAAACCAGGGCGGGCCGTGGACCGGACACACCGTTGGAGAAAGTAATTTATCAGGTAAACATAAATTCTGTTTTCTCCAACATAGGTGTGTCCGGTCCACGGCGTCATCCTTACTTGTGGGAACCAATACCAAAGCTTTAGGACACGGATGAAGGGAGGGAGCAAATCAGGTCACCTAAATGGAAGGCACCACGGCTTGCAAAACCTTTCTCCCAAAAATAGCCTCAGAAGAAGCAAAAGTATCAAACTTGTAAAATTTGGTAAAAGTGTGCAGTGAAGACCAAGTCGCTGCCCTACATATCTGATCAACAGAAGCCTCGTTCTTGAAGGCCCATGTGGAAGCCACAGCCCTAGTGGAATGAGCTGTGATTCTTTCGGGAGGCTGCCGTCCTGCAGTCTCGTAAGCCAATCTGATGATGCTTTTAATCCAAAAGGAGAGAGAGGTAGAAGTTGCTTTTTGACCTCTCCTTTTACCGGAGTAAACAACAAACAAGGAAGATGTTTGTCTAAAATCCTTTGTAGCATCTAAATAGAATTTTAGAGCGCGAACAACATCCAAATTGTGCAACAAACGTTCCTTCTTTGAAACTGGTTTCGGACACAGAGAAGGTACGATAATCTCCTGGTTAATGTTTTTGTTAGAAACAACTTTTGGAAGAAAACCAGGTTTAGTACGTAAAACCACCTTATCTGCATGGAACACCAGATAAGGAGAACACTGCAGAGCAGATAATTCTGAAACTCTTCTAGCAGAAGAAATTGCAACTAAAAACAAAACTTTCCAAGATAATAACTTAATATCAACGGAATGTAAGGGTTCAAACGGAACCCCCTGAAGAACTGAAAGAACTAAATTGAGACTCCAAGGAGGAGTCAAAAGTTTGTAAACAGGCTTAATTCTAACCAGAGCCTGAACAAAAGCTTGAACATCTGGCACAGCTGCCAGCTTTTTGTGAAGTAACACAGACAAGGCAGAAATCTGTCCCTTCAGGGAACTTGCAGATAACCCTTTTTCTAATCCGTCTTGAAGGAAGGATAAAATCTGAGGAATCTTAACCTTGTCCCAAGGGAATCCTTTAGATTCACACCAACAGATATATTTTTTCCAAATCTTGTGGTAAATCTTTCTAGTTACAGGCTTTCTGGCCTGAACAAGAGTATCAATAACAGAATCTGAGAATCCTCGCTTCGATAGAATCAAGCGTTCAATCTCCAAGCAGTCAGCTGGAGTGAAACCAGATTCGGATGTTCGAACGGACCCTGAACAAGAAGGTCTCGTCTCAAAGGTAGCTTCCAAGGTGGAGCCGATGACATATTCACCAGATCTGCATACCAAGTCCTGCGTGGCCACGCAGGAGCTATCAAGATCACCGACGCCCTCTCCTGATTGATCCTGGCTACCAGCCTGGGGATGAGAGGAAACGGCGGGAACACATAAGCTAGTTTGAAGGTCCAAGGTGCTACTAGTGCATCCACTAGAGCCGCCTTGGGATCCCTGGATCTGGACCCGTAGCAAGGAACTTTGCAGTTCTGACGAGAGGCCATTAGATCCATGTCTGGAATGCCCCACCGCTGGGTGACTTGGGCAAAGATTTCCGGATGGAGTTCCCACTCCCCCGGATGCAATGTCTGACGACTCAGAAAATCCGCTTCCCAATTTTCCACTCCTGGGATGTGGATAGCAGACAGGTGGCAGGAGTGAGACTCCGCCCATAGAATGATTTTGGTCACTTCTTCCATCGCTAGGGAACTCCTTGTTCCCCCCTGATGGTTGATGTACGCAACAGTCGTCATGTTGTCTGATTGAAACCGTATGAACTTGGTCCTCGCTAGCTGAGGCCAAGCCTTGAGAGCATTGAATATCGCTCTCAGCTCCAGAATATTTATCGGTAGAAGAGATTCTTCCCGAGACCAAAGACCCTGAGCTTTCAGGGATCCCCAGACCGCGCCCCAGCCCATCAGACTGGCGTCGGTCGTGACAATGACCCACTCTGGTCTGCGGAACGTCATCCCTTGTGACAGATTGTCCAGGGACAGCCACCAACGGAGTGAGTCTCTGGTCCTCTGATTTACTTGTATCTTCGGAGACAAGTCTGTATAGTCCCCATTCCACTGACTGAGCATGCACAGTTGTAATGGTCTTAGATGAATGCGCGCAAAAGGAACTATGTCCATTGCCGCTACCATCAACCCGATCACTTCCATGCACTGAGCTATGGAAGGAAGAGGAACGGAATGAAGTATCCGACAAGAGTCTAGAAGTTTTGTTTTTCTGGCCTCTGTTAGAAAGATCCTCATTTCTAAGGAGTCTATAATTGTTCCCAAGAAGGGAACCCTTGTTGACGGAGATAGAGAACTCTTTTCCACGTTCACTTTCCAGCCGTGAGATCTGAGAAAGGCCAGGACGATGTCCGTGTGAGCCTTTGCTTGAGGAAGGGACGACGCTTGAATCAGAATGTCGTCCAGGTAAGGTACTACTGCAATGCCCCTTGGTCTTAGCACCGCTAGAAGGGACCCTAGTACCTTTGTGAAAATCCTTGGAGCAGTGGCTAATCCGAAAGGAAGCGCCACGAACTGGTAATGTTTGTCCAGGAATGCGAACCTTAGGAACCGATGATGTTCCTTGTGGATAGGAATATGTAGATACGCATCCTTTAAATCCACCGTGGTCATGAATTGACCTTCCTGGATGGAAGGAAGAATAGTTCGAATGGTTTCCATCTTGAACGATGGAACCTTGAGAAACTTGTTTAAGATCTTGAGATCCAAGATTGGTCTGAACGTTCCCTCTTTTTTGGGAACTATGAACAGATTGGAGTAGAACCCTATCCCTTGTTCTCTTAGTGGAACAGGATGAATCACTCCCATTTTTAACAGGTCTTCTACACAATGTAAGAACGCCTGTCTTTTTATGTGGTCTGAAGACAACTGAGACCTGTGGAACCTCCCCCTTGGGGGAAGTCCCTTGAATTCCAGAAGATAACCCTGGGAGACTATTTCTAGCGCCCAAGGATCCAGAACATCTCTTGCCCAAGCCTGAGCGAAGAGAGAGAGTCTGCCCCCCACCAGATCCGGTCCCGGATCGGGGGCCAATATTTCATGCTGTCTTGGTAGCAGTGGCAGGTTTCTTGGCCTGCTTTCCCTTATTCCAGCCTTGCATTGGTCTCCAAGCTGGCTTGGCTTGAGAAGTATTACCCTCTTGCTTAGAGGACGTAGCACTTTGGGCTGGTCCGTTTTTACGAAAGGGACGAAAATTAGGTCTATTTTTCGCCTTGAAAGGCCGATCCTGAGGAAGGGCGTGGCCCTTACCCCCAGTGATATCAGAGATAATCTCTTTCAAGTCAGGGCCAAACAGCGTTTTCCCCTTGAAAGGAATGTTTAGTAGCTTGTTCTTGGAAGACGCATCAGCCGACCAAGATTTCAACCAAAGCGCTCTGCGCGCCACAATAGCAAACCCAGAATTCTTAGCCGCTAACCTAGCCAATTGCAAAGTGGCGTCTAGGGTGAAAGAATTAGCCAATTTGAGAGCATTGATTCTGTCCATAATCTCCTCATAAGGAGGAGAATCACTATCGAGCGCCTTTATCAGCTCATCAAACCAGAAACATGCGGCTGTAGTGACAGGGACAATGCATGAAATTGGTTGTAGAAGGTAACCCTGCTGAACAAACATCTTTTTAAGCAAACCTTCTAATTTTTTATCCATAGGATCTTTGAAAGCACAACTATCCTCTATGGGTATAGTGGTGCGTTTGTTTAAAGTAGAAACCGCTCCCTCGACCTTGGGGACTGTCTGCCATAAGTCCTTTCTGGGGTCGACCATAGGAAACAATTTTTTAAATATGGGGGGAGGGGACGAAAGGAATACCGGGCCTTTCCCATTCTTTATTAACAATGTCCGCCACCCGCTTGGGTATAGGAAAAGCTTCTGGGAGCCCCGGCACCTCTAGGAACTTGTCCATTTTACATAGTTTCTCTGGGATGACCAACTTTTCACAATCATCCAGAGTGGATAATACCTCCTTAAGCAGAATGCGGAGATGTTCCAACTTAAATTTAAATGCAATTACATCAGGTTCAGCTTGTTGAGAAATGTTCCCTGAATCAGTAATTTCTCCCTCAGACAAAACCTCCCTGGCCCCCTCAGATTGGGTTAGGGGCCCTTCAGAGATATTAATATCAGCGTCGTCATGCTCTTCAGTAACTAAAACAGAGCAGCCACGCTTACGCTGACAAGGGTTCATTTTGGCTAAAATGTTTTTGACAGAATTATCCATTACAGCCGTTAATTGTTGCATAGTAAGGAGTATTGGCGCGCTAGATGTACTAGGCGCTCCTGAGTGGGCAAGACTCGTGTAGACGAAGGAGGGAATGATGCAGTACCATGCTTACTCCCCTCACTTGGAGGAGTCATCTTGGGCATCATTGTCATTATCACATAAATCACATTTATTTAAATGAAAGAATTCTGGCTTCCCCACATTCAGAACACAGTCTATCTGGTAGTTCAGACATGTTAAACAGGCATAAACTTGATAATAAAGTACAAAAAACGTTTTAAAATAAAACCGTTACTGTCACTTTAAATTTTAAACTGAACACACTTTATTACTGCAATTGCGAAAAAACATGAAGGAATTGTACAAAATTCACCAAATTTTCACCACAGTGTCTTAAAGCCTTAAAATTATTGCACACCAAATTTGGAAGCTTTTAACCCTTAAAATAACGGAACCCGGGAGCCGTTTTAAACACTTTAACCCCTTTACAGTCCCTGGTATCGTGCTTTGCTGAGACCCAACCCAAACCCAAAGGGGGAATACGATACAAATGACGCCTTCAGAAAGTCTTTTCTAAGTATCAGAGCTCCTCTGCACATGCGACTGCATGCCATGCTTCTCAAAAACAAGTGCGCCACACCCGGGCGCGAAAATGAGGCTCTGCTTATGCTTTGGGAAAGGCCCCCTAAGAAATAAGGTGTCTAATACAGTGCCTGCCGATATTATAATATCAATATACCCAGATAAAATGATTCCTCAAGGCTAAATATGTGTTAATAATGAATCGATTTAGCCCAGAAAAGTCTACAGTCTTAATAAGCCCTTGTGAAGCCCTTATTTACCATCGTAATAAACATGGCTTACCGGATCCCATAGGGAAAATGACAGCTTCCAGCATTACATTCGTCTTGTTAGAATGTGTCATACCTCAAGCAGCAAGGAGACTGCACACTGTTCCCCCAACTGAAGTTAATTGCTCTCAACAGTCCTGGTGTGGAACAGCCATGGATTTTAGTTACGGTTGCTAAAATCATTTTCCTCATACAAACAGAAATCTTCATCTCTTTTCTGTTTCTGAGTAAATAGTACATACCAGCACTATTTCAAAATAACAAACTCTTGATTTGAATAATAAAAACTACAGTTAAACACTAAAAAACTCTAAGCCATCTCCGTGGAGATGTTGCCTGTACAACGGCAAAGAGAATGACTGGGGTAGGCGGGAGCCTAGGAGGGATCATGTGGACCAGCTTTGCTGGGCTCTTTGCCATTTCCTGTTGGGGAAGAGAATATCCCACAAGTAAAGGATGACGCCGTGGACCGGACACACCCTATGTTGGAGAAAAACAGATTAAGCAACTGCCAAGGGGAAAAATAGTGCCCAAACATTTATTCACACAGTACCTCAGCAAATGAAAACGATTTTACATTCCAGCAAAAACGTTAAACATAATCTCTAGTTATTAAACAGCTTTATGTATTTCTTACAGTGTAATTCTAGTGAAGTACCATTCCCCAGAATACTGAAGTGTAAAGTTATACATACATGACATTATATCGGTATGGCAGGATTTTCTCATCAATTCCATTGTCAGAAAATAAAAACTGCTACATACCTCTATGCAGATTCATCTGCCCGCTGTCCCCTGATCTGAAGTTTACCTCACTCCTCAGATGGCCGAGAACAGCAATATGATCTTATACTACTCCGGCTAAAATCATAGCAAAACTCTGGTAGATTCTTCTTCAAACTCTGCCAGAGAGGTAATAACACACTCCGGTGCTATTTTAAAATAACAAACTTTTGATTGAAGATATAAAACTAAGTATAATCACCATAGTCCTCTCACACATCCTATCTAGTCGTTGGGTGCAAGAGGAATGACTGGGAGTGACGTAGAGGGGAGGAGCTATATGCAGCTCTGCTGGGTGAATCCTCTTGCACTTCCTGTTGGGGAGGAGTAATATCCCAGAAGTAATGATGACCCGTGGACTGATCACACTTAACAGAAGATAATTCCCCTCCTTTTGGAAATCACAAATAGATTTGAATAGAATCCTAGACCATGATTCTTTAGAGGTACTTTCATATAGAAAGGGCTAAAATTGCAATGCAAGAAAATGCCTTTCCATCAAGTCGCCACACAGATGGCGACAAACTCAGCAAAGAAGATTTTATTAAATAACCAGATCTTGGACAAAAAACAGTCTCCATAGCAACGATTATTCATCGAAAAATAATACATAATAAGTATATAACATACTGTAATTTGTAACAAAAACCAGAGACTGTAGAAGAATAAAAGGGCAGCATTACATAAATACCCGTACTAATTCAGATTAAGCTCCATGGCACGTAAGTACCATGCCAAGAGGTACTCTGTAAACAGACATAAGAATAAAGCAAAATGTTAAAATTGAAGCTCTCCATAACGGCATGGAATGCAAACTAGTCCCAGCACATAATACCTTCTACAAAACACATTAGGAGACCCCTAATACCTTAGCCCGCATCCTACTAAAAGAGAGGAAATAAGGATTGGAGCTAAATAAGGGCGCACAGTGTGATCGCCACTACAGGGGATATGTAAATTTGAGAGCTTCATGCTGATTATCGGCATTGAAATAGGCCACGCCCTACAAAAGCAGCCTCTCTGTCAACGCACTTTAAAAAAAAAAAAAAAAAAGCGCCATGTTGGCCAGTATAACACACTGAAATAAAAGCCCCTTTGATTCTGTCAGACCTGGAAACCCTGCGTCTTCGACAGGAGCTAAACATATAGAAGACTGACAAGCCGTAGAGCCTGACTCTTAACGCTATTGCATCCGCCAACAATGGCGGTTCCTAGTAGCCGATAGACATTAAATAATAAAAAATGAAATGCAACCCAGATCTCCTGGTTACTAGCCGATTTACACAAATCTGCTTCTAAAGTAGGAGAGGATTTCTAATACATAGTGGAGAGGGAGGGAAACAAATTTAACAGGACCTTCATCTGTTATAATGCCCCTTAGGTACAAACGGACAAAAACTGGTACAAAATCAGGCGCTCAAATTGACTGCGCCATAAACATCCTCCACCTATGCCTCATAATCCAATTCCTCTTTAACAAAGTATGCGATAACAAGAAAAGAGTGGGGGGAAATAGTTTGGGTGTGTATTGTTAACATGAAAAGAGTGGGGGGAAATAATGCAGTTTATTCCTCCATTTTATATTCAAATTATAATTCAGGTCTATATATCTTTAGTTTGGTAACTATCTTTCCTTAGATAATAGGCACACTGTATGGGGACCACTCATTACACTATAAGCTAGATAGTTACAATCTAGATATTACACTACAAGCTATTCACATCATACCTTAATATCTCCTTAAACTGGCAGCATTATCTTGTATTAGGAACATTGTAGATCCAAGACTTTAGTTCTCTATTCATTGTTTGTCAGATTTTTACCCCATTAAACTTATTTTTCCGCTTGGAATGAAAAGCTAATTGGCAGATTTTACCCACAGTCGTTGCTAACAAACATGCATATGTTACGAATAGGAGGATACTGCAAGCGTAGGGGACCCAATAGGAAACTGTGTTTCTCCGTTCCAGACTTGTGCAGTGAGACTTGCAGGGTGATTGGCCAAATCTTACGATTTTCACCTATCAGAATGTTTTGAACAATGACATGGGCGGCCACCCTTTACAAGCCACACAGCAGTGAGCGGTACGATAACAAACGAGGCTAAATGCAAAAAATTTTTTTAAAAAAAATAAAAAAATTTAAAGGTAAACTTTAAAAATTCTATCATTCACTAAAGCATATGATACGGACTAAAGTGTCCCTCCTAAATGAATAAAACATTAAGCACTTTCACACACAGCTGGAGCGATCGGCACGTTAACAACTACTTGTACACAGGTATATGTTTTAGCATGCACACAATCACAGCATGCATAAATTCATATTTCAGACACAATAACAGAACAAAGATCAACATTATTCGAAACTCTAAGAGTGTTAAGGTGTATTAGTTTTGGTTTTGTATATTTTGCATACTTTTTGTGAACCATGTACCGTAGAGATTCAGGTGTCATTTAATGATCATTTAATTGAATGAAAGCTGAGATTTTGGGCGTGTTGCCCCTGAACCAATGGTAACACAGATGAGGTTTTTAAGGCAGTAACTGTCAATCTGTTTTAAGCAGGCTAGGAGTAAGGCAACAGCCGAAACCGGTCAGCCATTGTTCATCTGTTTGTTACTTTTTCTTTTTTGTGTGTTCTTACCCGGGGTATTATACTCTTTTGCATTTAATAAAAATTTATATTTTTATCACTTCACCTGGTGCTCCTGTTTACACATTTTTTCTGCAGTATGCGATAACAAACCATACAGGAATTGATTGTGGGGATAAAATGACGCTCTGACACCCAGAACCCACATATACAGCCTGGGTTACCGTATAATTACCCGGCAAAGAGGTGTACCACCAAATTTGGAATTTTTTTTAGTTTCATAATTCACACACCCTACACCATGAGGCGCCCTTTTATTACCTTGTAGATACAAGTTTGTTTTCCCACACCTTAAGAGGAGCTGCTGCCCTGGTAACTAATGTTTTAGGATTAGATACAGGGATTTTTATTTTATTTAAAGTAGGGTTGCTTAGAATAGCGCACTCCTGTTTACTTTGTATATGAAGTGTCTGTTTAGAACCTGATCTAAACTAATCTGATGAGACCCGAGGCAATTCATCTTCAATTCCCAGAGTAACATTAATTCCTTTAATAAAATAAAAAAAAGAGCTTCAGAATCAAAATGACACTTGTGCATTAGTATCAGGAGTTTCCCCTACAGAAGCAGAGTCAAAAGTTAGTCATAGAGCCCTCGGGTGTCACAAAAAGCGTCTCATATATTTGTCCAATACAGACTTTACACAAATTCTTATCTTGCCAGCAAGGATTTGCACATAGGGAACAGGTAGGCATAGGCTGAGCTTCATGACTAAAGAAAAAGTACATAGCCAACCATAAATAAATATAATGTGCATATGATAAAAAATAGGCTAACATGGCATCAGAAAATATTTCATAATTGCAGCGCCAAGCCAGATTTCCCGCACGGCTATTGGCTAAGAGGTGGAAACCGTCACCTCTCAGCCAAATAGCTGAAATAGCATTCTGGCCGGTTGGCATCTAATATTAGGTTATGTATGCACTAAACAACACCAAAGACATTAATTTACTAATCTATTGTCTATAATTTATTGCCTATATTTTTTGTCTACAATATAAGTTAGTCATTTGATATGATCAGGTTGATAAATTTGTCCTATTTGTATGCCTTTTATGTACCTTAATATACCTAATCAATTAATTTTTTTAATGAAATAGAGTATATATTATTAAAGACATCCAATTATAAGAAGCAAATATTTGTTCAAACACCAACAATAAGAACCACTTTACTACTCGTTTCAATTTGATGTTTCAATTTGAACTTTTTATTCCTGTTTCACAAAAAGCGAATTTTTTTAAAAATGAGGATTCCGTTTACAAATTACATATTTCTAAACAACTTATGGATTCTTTTTTATGTAATATTGATATACCAGGTGTGAATATTGACAATTAAGCTTTATATTGACACAAAGGAGTTAATATGATTAATCACATGACGACCCACCTACTAACCTAAGGGAGTTTAAAAGGAGACACAAATGAGCTGACAGCATCTTGAAAAGGCTTGAATACCGATACGCGTTGATCTAGCCCTACAGCCGTTATTTACTGAACTAGGCTCCCAGGACCGCTGCATCTAACGAAGTTTGAAATAATAAACCTCAGTTAGTATTGGTACAGCGAGAGGAGCCATATGCACAAAGAATCTCAAAGGATAAACAGTGCGCGCACTTATTTCAAAATAAGACCTGAAGCTATTGGTTCTCGGAACCCATGTGATCCTACAGTCAGTCGAACAAACGGAACACCGACAGCAAGGAAGACACACGGAGGAAAGAAAAACTTGTATAAAGGTACTGTGTTATCACCTAACTTTAGGAATATTGAAGAATAACCGTCAGGAGAATACCAAAGGAGATATCCTGGTCTATTTGTTTTCTATAAAGTCCTCTGGTCAATTACAGCTACTTAAACAGATTACTCTGCAAATCTCGCTACAGTGTGTCCACTGCGACACTTACTATTTCTGAAAATTGGAAACAGGTTGTTACTACCTTGAGAGACTGAGACTGTTACACTGGTTCTTAAAAGTTGTTATAGTTAAGTTAATTTTATCTTGGTATTTACTCTTGAGTGATATAGTGATACAAGGGTATCACCGATGTTTCTTAGATTAAATGTTATTTTTTAAGGTAATTTATCTCTGCTGTTTTAGTCTTTATTAACTCACTGTTTGCTGCTATATTTTTATTTTTAACAATGAACTGTATCTAGCGATATAGATATATATATATATCCCTCAGTTTACACCGGTGTTAGGTTCCAGAAGGATAGGTTGTAAATCGAAAACCGTTGTAAATTGAAACCCAGTATATAATGTAAGTCAATGGGAAGTGAGAGAGTTAGGTTCCAGGCCCCTCTCAAAATTGGCATAAGTAACACCTAATACATTATTTTTAAAGCTTTGAAATGAAGACTGTAAAATGCTAAACAGCATTTTAAACCTAATAAAATAATCACACAACACAGAATATATAATTAAACTAAGTTAAATGAACAAAAAACATTTGCTAAACAGCATTATAAACCTAATAAAATAATCACACAACACAAAGACTTACTTGCATTTTTCAGCAAACCGTTTTTCGATGCATTCCAATCTGGACCGATTTATAGCCAGGAAGATCTTGTTCCTTTGCAAGCCGCTCGATAGCTCAGGTCTGGTAAACTGATTAATTTCAGCTTGCTGCAACACAAGCGGACAGATCCACCTACTGCTATTTTAATTCAATACACTGCTTCTCAATGCTTTTCAATAGCAGTCACATGACTGAAAAAAAGGTTGTTATTCTGAAACGGTGCAAATTGTACCGTTGTAAACCGAGGGCCACACACACACACATATATATATATATATATATATATATATATATATATATAGTATATAGTATATATATATATATATATATATATATATATATATATATATTTATATATATATATATATAGTATATATTTATAGTATATTTTAACACCAGTGTTATTTATTTAATTTTTAGATCAATTAGTTCAATAGTATTATTGTATTTTTTATGTGTATAATAAATCAGTATATTCGTTACTCTATCTGCATAATGGTATTTTATATTTTTAATACTTATTTTAACTCATAAGCTTTACTGGATAACGATAAGTTCACCTAGAACATTTTTCACCTTTAAACATATCACTGAAACACTTGGACACTATACACCCACTCCGCCCCTCGTATGGGCGTTATCCCAGTAATCCTCCCGATCGCCATTATCTGAGAAAGGGCGCCAGGAGCAAAGGCTAAACCCCAAAATAGAGCCCAGTCACCCTTGCACAAGTTAAAATACGTAACACCGCTGTCATCGCGGTAACGCTGCACACACTTACCCACACAAGTAGACTATAAGGGAGAACATAAAATCTCCTGGTCGCCATTAATAAAAATAGCCCCAGGGATCAAGCAGACCGACTAAACAGCAGCATGTCAATACATATCCCCTTTAGTTTCACCGGTAGCAGTTACTGTCTACTGTGCACCTCATTACGTAAGCATTACACAGATTCCCAGTCGTTAGCCCCCTTAGGCTTGTAGACAACAAATAAAGACATTATGCATCTCCCACATGTCTAAGCTGCAATGTCCATTTCTGTAAACAGATATACTGTCTCTTTCACCCAGTCAGCCTTTAATATTAGACCTGGAATAAAGACATGCCAGTTCCTAACTGCCTTAAAGTCCCTACAAAAACTAGGAGAATCTGAAAACAAATTAAATGAGGTTAGATGTAAATTTAAGAAAGTGCGCTAACTTTCTCTGAAATCTCTATCCCCAGAAAAAAGGTTAGCACTTACCTCATTTTCTGCCTGGCAGTAAGGCAGTTTCCAGGTTTAAGAGGTCCTCTCCCTCACAGGACCTGGAAAGAAAACGAAATTCCTGAATAAAAAATCCTTCAGGTTGTCATGGACAGGGCAGCATCAGTATGGAGGCGCAGTGAGAAATTATGTCCCACAATTTCCATTGCTTTAAAGCCACCAAAGCTCTCCTGTAGAGACTGAATGGACTACGGCTACACCCTAGCACAAAGCAGCACAATCTTGCACTACTTTAAAAAATAATAACGCTTTATTGAAGAATCTATACTAACACCTCACTGTACCTCTTCCTATCACTAAACGTAGGCAAAGAGAATGACTGGAGTGGGAGGGAAGGGGAGGAGCTATTTAACAGCTCTGCTGTGGTGCTCTTTGCCTCCTCCTGCTGACCAGGAGGTGAATATCCTATTAGTAATTAAGATGATCCGTGGATTCATTGTGTCTTAAAAAAGAAAAAATTCTGTGGGGAAAAGGAGGCAAACAAAGATGCCTCAATCCCAAGTGCTTCAGTTGAAAACCACATCAAGCATAAATTAAATTGTGCGCAAGAAAAAGACTGTCCTCAGACGAGACACCCCCGCAACATCCATACCAATGGTGTCACGGAAAGCTCCCACACAGAAACCAAAGGTATCGGTCGCCGCAGTCTTATGCCATATTATTGACCGGGGGTAAAAGCTTTCATGGCGCCAGAACACACTAACAAAGGCCAACAGGTAAGCCTAGAAATGGGGAACAAAAACTGCACAAAAAATAAACATGGGAAAGGACCTCTTAGCCCTGTCCACTATGAGGCTGGACAGAACTAGGCGGAAGAGGGGGTGGTGTCTGAGCTTCCTTTTATTAGGCAACTAGGGGAACGGGCCGGTTCTGTCCACGCCCCACTGGAGAGAGGGTCTCGCTGGTAAGTATTAAAAGGGGGGGTCAAAAATAAAGATGCAACATATGAGTGGCCAATTCCATTTAAGTACTTATTTTTTGACATTGATAAACATGTCACTCCTGCCTGCTTCACAAGGATATGCTGTCCCTGATGGTAGTCAGATTGAGGGGGAGCATGGCCAGTCTGAATGTTTAAACAAATACAAACAGAAAATTCCTTGTACATATATAAATTAGAAAAAACAATGTTAATCAGCACAAAAGATAAAATACATACAATAGAGAAAATAAAAAAAGTGCAAATAGTCACTAAAAACGAAAAGTTTGTCTAAAAAGATAAGGAGATGCTGCTGAATTCAATTGGAACATTTATTTTATTTGCTTGTTACAAGTTTTTTATCCTGTAAGTACATTATGTGTCATGTGCTTACTGTATATTTAAAATAACGTGAGTTGGAGTTTGCGCTGTGTTTTTATCTTTACAGATAGGTCTAAATGTTGCTGATTGGCCAACCTGGGTATGTGACAGAACACGCTTCCTGCACAGCTGCTGCTATAATGCAGCCGTTAACAAGAAAAAAACAGAATTTATGCTTACCTGATAAATTACTTTCTCTTACGGTGTATCCAGTCCACGGATTCATCCTTACTTGTGGGATATTCTCATTCCCTACAGGAAGTGGCAAAGAGAGCACACAGCAGAGCTGTCCATATAGCTCCCCTCAGGCTCCGCCCCCCCAGTCATTCGAGCCGACCGGTTAGGAAGAAAAAGGAGAAACCATAGGGTGCAGTGGTGACTGTAGTTTTACAAAAATAAATTTGAACCTGACTTAATTGCCAGGGCGGGCCGTGGACTGGATACACCGTAAGAGAAAGTAATTTATCAGGTAAGCATAAATTCTGTTTTCTCTTACATGGTGTATCCAGTCCACGGATTCATCCTTACTTGTGGATACCAATACCAAAGCTTTAGGACACGGATGAAGGGAGGGAACAAGTCAGGTAACCTAAACGGAAGGCACCACTGCTTGCAAAACCTTTCTCCCAAAAATAGCCTCCGAAGAAGCAAAAGTATCGAATTTGTAAAATTTGGCAAAGGTATGCAGAGAAGACCAAGTCGCTGCCTTACAAATCTGTTCAACAGAAGCCTCATTCTTGAAAGCCCATGTGGAAGCCACAGCTCTGGTGGAATGAGCTGTAATTCGTTCAGGAGGCTGCTGTCTAGCAGTCTCATAAGCCAATCGGATGATGCTTTTCAGCCAGAGGAAAGAGAGGTAGCAGTCGCTTTCTGACCTCTCCTCTTACCAGAATAGACGACAAACAAGGATGATGTTTTGTCTGAAATCTTTATTTGCTTTTAAATAGAATTTTAAAGCACAAACCACATCAAGATTGTGTAATAGTCGTTCCTTCTTAGAAACTGGATTAGGACACAGAGAAGGAACAATGATTTCCCCTGCTTAATATTCTTATTAGAAACAACTTTTGGAAGAAAACCAGGTTTGGTACGCAAAACAACCTTATCTGCATGGAACACCAGATAGGGTGAATTAAACTGCAAAGCAGGACAATTCTGAAACTCTTCGAGCAGAAGAAATAGCTACCAAAAACAAAACCTTCCAAGATAATATCTTAATATCTATGGAATGTAAAGGTTCAAACGGAACCCCTTGAAGAACTGAAAGAACCAAAATTAAGACTCCAAGGGAGGAGCCACAGGTTTTATAGACAGCTTAATTCTAACTAAAGCCTGTGCAAACGCTTGAACGTCAGGTACTGCTGCCAGACGCTTGTGTAACAGGATAGACAGAGCAGATATCTGTCCCTTTAAGGAACTAGCAGATAAACCTTTCTCCAATCCTTCTTGGAGAAAAGACAATATCCTGGGAATCCTAATCTTACTCCACGAGTAACCCTTGGATTCACACCAACAAAGATATTCCGCCATATCTTATGGTAAATCTTCCTGGCGACAGGCTTCTAGCCTGGATCATAGTATCTATAACCGATTCAGAGAACCCACGCTTAGATAGAATTAAGCGTTCAATCTCCAAGCAGTCAGTTGTAGAGAAACTAGATTTGGATGCTTGAATGGACCTTGAATTAGAAGATCCTGCCTCGATGGCAGTGTCCAAGGTGGAACAGATGACATGTCCACTAGGTCTGCATACCAAGTCCTGCGTGGCCACGCAGGCGCTATCAGAATTACCGAAGCCTTCTCCTGTGGTGGAAAGACATAAGCCAGATTGAAGGACCAAGGCGCTACTAGAAGCATCTATCAGTGCCGCCTTGGGGTCCCTGGACCTGGATCCATAAAGAGGAAGTTTGGTGTTCTGACGGGACGCCATCAGATCCAATTCTGGAATGCCCATAGCTGGGTCAGCTGAGCAAAAAACCTCCGGGTGGAGTTCCCACTCCCCCGGGTGAAAAGTCTGGCGACTTAGAAAATCCGCCTCCAGTTGTCTACTCCTGGGATGTGAATGGCAGATAGGTGGCAGGAGTGATCCTCCGCCCATTTGATGATCTTGGTTACTTCCTTCATCGCTAAGGAGCTCTTTGTTCCTCCCTGATGATTGATTGTACGCTACAGTCGTGATGTTGTCCGACTGAAATCTGATGAATTTGGGCCGCCGCTAATTGAGGCCATGCTTGGAGCGTGTTGAATATCGCTCTCAGTTCCAAAATGTTTATCGGGAGAAGAGACTCTTCCCGTGACCATAGGCCCTGAGCTTTAAGGGGGCCCCCAGACCGCGCCCCAGCCTAACAGGCTTGCGCCGGTCGTTACAATGATCCACTCCGGTCTGCGGAAGCACATTCCCTGAGACCGGTGATCCTGAGACAACCACCAAGAAGAGAATCTCTGGTTTTCTGGTCCAGTTGGATTTGAGGAGACAAATCTGCATAATCCCCATTCCACTGTTTGAGCATGCACAGTTGCAGTGTCTGAGATGAATTCGTGGCAAAAGGGACCAACGTCCATTGCCGCAACCATTAATCCGATTACCTCCATGCACTGCGCTACCGAAGGCCGAGCATGGAATGAAGAACTCAGCAAGTAGCTAAAAGCTTTAACTTCCTGACCTGCGTCAGAAAAATTTTAATTTTCTACCGAGTCTATTAGTGTTCCCGAGGAAGGGAAACCTTGTGAGCGGGGACAGAACTTTTTCGACGTTCCACCCGTGAGACCTTAGAAAGGCCAGAACAATGTCCCGTATGAGCCTTGGCTCTGTGAAGAGACGACGCCTGTATTAAGATGTCGTCTAGAGTAGAGGTGCTACTGCAATGCCCTGCGGTCTTAGTACCGGCTAGGGAGGGACCCTAGCACCTTTGTAAAAATTCTGGGAGCAGTGGCCAACCCGAAAGGAAGGGCCACAAACTGGTAATTCTTGTCCAGAAAGGCGAACCTTAGGAACTGATGGTGATCATTGTGATTAGGAATATGTAGGTACGCATCCTTTAGATCCACGGTAGTCTTATATTGACCTTCCTGGATCATTGGCAAAATTGTTCGGAATGGTTTCCATTTTGAATGATGGAACTCTGAGGAATTTTTAGATCCAGGATTGGTCCTGAAAGTTCCTTCCTTTTTGGAACCACAAACAGGTTTGAGTAAAAACCCAGTCCTCGTTCTGTCATTGGGACTGGATATCCTCAAAGCAAAGTGTGGAAAAACAGCACCAAACAGATATGTGCTTGTGGGGCACGGAACCCAGGATCTGCCTTATCCTGCAAATACTTCAAGTAGCAAAAAAGATTTGTTCCAGCCACCATAGTTAAAAAACCTTATTTCTTCATATAGGGTCTTTTGACAAACATACAACGTTTCAGACCTGCTATAGGTCCTTAGTCATGACTAAGGACCTATAGCAGGTCTGAAACGTTGTATGTTTGTCAAAAGACCCTATATGAAGAAATAAAGGTTTTTTAACTATTGGTGGCTGGAACAAATCTTTTTTGCTATTGGGACTGGGATATATCACTCCCATCTTGAGTAGATCTTCTACACAGCGTAAGAACGCCTCTTGTCGTGTCTGTAGACAGACGAGAAATGTGGAACCTTCCCCTTGGAGGGGAGTCCTTGAATTCTAGAAGATATCCCTGAGCAACTATCTCTAATGCCCAGGGATCGGGAACATCTCTTGCCCAAGCCTGAGCAAAGAGAGAGAGTCTGCCCCCTACCAATCCGGTCCCGGATCGGGGGCTACCCCTTTATGCTGTCTTAGTAGCAGCTGCAGGCTTCTTCGCCTGTTTACCCTTGTTCCAGCCCTGCAAAGGGTTTCCAGTTGCCTTGGGGCTGTGGAAGAGTTACCATTCTTCCTTTGCGGTCGCAGAGGTTGAAGCAGGAACCGCTCCTGAATTGCGAAAGAACGAAAATTAGCCTTGTTTTTTTAGCCTTAAAAAGGCCTATCTTGCGGGAGGGCATGGGCCTTTCCGCCCCGTGATATCTGAAATAATCTCTTCACTCAGGCCCAAAAAGGGTCTTTCCTTGAAAGGAATATTCAGTACTTTGTCTTAGACGACACATCGGCCAACCATGATTAAGCCAAAGCGCTCTGCGCACCATGATGCAAAACCAGAATTTTTTCGCTGCTAACTTAGGCTAATTGAAAAACGGGCATCTGTGATAAAAGAATTAGCCAGCTATAGCGCCTTAATTCTATCCATAATTTCTTCATATGAGGAGTCTCCGCCTGGTGCGACTCCTCCAGCGCCTCAAACCTGAAAGCCGCTGCAGTAGTTACAGGAATAATGCAGGCAATAGGCTGGAGAAGGAAACCTTGTTGCACAAATATTTTCTTTAGTAAACCTTCCAATTTTTTTTATCCATAGGATCTTGAACGCACAACTGTCTTCAATTGGTATTGGTTGTGCGCTTTGGCTAGTGGTGGAACTGCCCCCTCTACCTTAGGGACCCGTCTGCCATGCGTCCCGCCTGGATCAATAATGGGGGAACATTTTCTTAAAGATAGGGGGGGGGGGGGGAGGGACAAAGGGTACACCTGGTCTCTCCCACTCCCTATCCACAATATCCGCCACCCTCTTCGTGATCGGAAACGCATCAGTGTATACAGGGACTTCTAGAAACTTGTCCATTTACACAATCTTTTCTGGGACCTACCATGGGGGTCACTATCATCCAGCGTAGCTAAAACCTCCTTAAGCAGTACGCGGAGGTGTTCCAGCTTAAATTTAAATGCTAAGGAATCTTATTCTGCCCGCTGAGAAACCTTTCCTGTGTCAGAAATTTCTCCCTCAGACAGTACATCCCTCACTGCCACTTCAGAGTGTTGTGAGGGTACAACAGATAAATCATCCAAAACTTCTGATTGCTCATCCTCTGTTCTTAAAACTGAGCTATCACGGCTTTTTAGAAAAACTGGCAGTTTGGATAGAAATGCGCAAGGGAATTATCCATGACTGCTGCTAATTGTTGTAAGGTAATAGGGGCCAATGCGCTAGAGGGTACGTAGGCATCTGCTTGCTGCGGGCGTAACTGGTGTCGACACATGGGAGAGGGAAAGGAGGACTATCTTCGTTACCTTCCATTAAAGAATCATCTTGGCTACATTTTTAAGTGTCACTGCATGGTCTTTAAAATGTTTAGATACCTTAGCACACTTTTAAACACAAATGTAAAGGGGGTACCGCCATGGGCTATTAAACACATAAACAAGGTCTATCAGTAGGCTCAGACATGTTAAACAGACTTAGACAGCACTTAAATACAGTAAAATAAAATTTTTGAAAAAACGGTACTGTGCCTTTAAATAAATAAAAAGCGCACACTTTTTTACTAAATTTCCAAAAATCATCCAATCTAACCGGAGCAAATTAAAGCTGGCAACCGGTTAGTAAAAACTATAGCACCATGCCACAGCCTCTGCTGTGGCCCTACCTTCCTTGGGGATTAGTTTTAATAGAAAATAAGCCTCTCTGAAGTCCTCAAGTAATCTCTGGACTCTCACATGGAGCTGCATGAAGCTGTCCTGTAAAATCAACTGCGCAACTGAAGCGCGAATTTCAGCAGGCCCCCTCCCTCGTCACTCTGGGGATGTGGGGACTTCCCAAGCCAAAATAGGTGTCTAAATAGATGTCATGCGGAATAAACCCCAAAAAAAGTGTTTCAAATGTAATATAAACTTGTATAAATATCAGATTTTTGTAAAAAAAAATATTCGATTGCCCCCTTAACAGAGTCCACCAGTGTTTGAGCCCTTCCAAATAAGCCTTCCTTCTATACTAAGTCTCAGAATATGGCTTTACCTTTCCCACATGGGGATTCTTGTCAGTCTTCTAGCATTACTAAGTCATGACTGGAAAAAATGACTGAAACATACCTCAAAGCAGTTAAGCCTGCAAACTGTTCCCCTCCCAACTGAAGTTTTCTGATGCTCAAGTCCTGTGTGGGACAGCAGTGGATTTAGTTACAACATGCTAAAATCATTTTCCTCTCAGCAGAAATCTTCATCCCTTTCTGCCACAGAGTAAATAGTACAAACCGGCACTATTTAAAATAACAAACTTTGATTAAAGAAAATAAAAAACTACAATCTAACACCACATTCACTTTACCCTCCCGTGGAGATGCGGCAAAGAGAATGACCTGGGGGGGCGGAGCTAGAGGGGGAGCTTTATGGACAGCTCTGCTGTGTGCTCTCTTTGCCACTTCCTGTAGGGAATGAGAATATCCCACAAGTAAGGATGAATCCGTGGACTGGATACACCATGTAAGAGAAATATCACTTATTTCCCACAATAAATAACTTTAAAATTAGGCTGACTGACAATTTCAGCTCTTATTTCCCCATAAAAAGGAGTTACCTCTTTAACCCCTTAATGACCGGACCATTTTTCAATTTCTACCCTTAATGATAATGGCTATTTTTACATTTCTGCAGTGTTTGTGTTTAGCTTGTATGTTTCCTCTTACTCATTTACTGTTCCCACACATTATATAAAGTTTTTCTCGCCATTAAATGGACTTTCTAAAGATACCATTATTTTCATCATATCTTATAATTTACTATAAAAAAAAAAAAATGTAAAATATGAGGAAAAAAATTGAAAAAAAAAAAACACACTTTTTCTAACTTTGACCCCCAAAATCTGTTACACATCTACAACCACCAAAAAACAACCATTCTAAATAGTTTCTAAATTTTGTCCTGAGTTTAGAAATACCCAATGTTTACACGTTCTTTGCTTTTTTTTGCAAGTTATAGGGCCATAAATACAAGTAGCACTTTGCTATTTCCAAACCACTTTTTTCAAAATAGCGCTAGTTACATTGGAACATTGATATCTTTCAGGAATCCCTGAATATCCCTTGACATGTATATATTTATATTTAGAAGACATCCCAAAGCATTGATCTAGGCCCATTTTGGTATATTTCATGCCACCATTTCACCGCCAAATACGATCAAAATAAAAAAAAAACTAATTTATGTAAGAACTTACCTTGATAAATTCATTCTTTCATATTAGCAAGAGTCCATGAGCTAGTGACGTATGGGATATACATTCCTACCAGGAGAGGCAAAGTTTCCCAAACCTCAAAATGCCTATAAATACACCCCTCACCACACCCACAATTCAGTTTAACGAATAGCCAAGAAGTGGGGTGATAAAAAAAAGTGCGAAAGCATATAAAATAAGGAATTGGAATAGTTTGCTTTATACAAAAAAAATCATAACCACCAAAAAGGGTGGGGCCTCATGGACTCTTGCTATATGAAAGAAATGAATTTATCAGGTAAGTTCTTACATAAATTATGTTTTCTTTCATGTAATTAGCAAGAGTCCATGAGCTAGTGACGTATGGGATAATGATTACCCAAGATTGGATCTTTCCACGCAAGAGTCACTAGAGAGGGAGGGATAAAATAAAGACAGCCAATTCCTGCAGAAAATAATCCACACCCAAAATAAAGTTTAATGAAAAAACTAAGCAGAAGATTCAAACTGAAACCGCTGCCTGAAGTACTTTTCTACCAAAAACTGCTTCAAAGAAGAAAACACATCAAAATGGTAGAATTTAGTAAAAGTATGCAAAGAGGACCAAGTTGCTGCTTTGCAAATCTGATCAACCGAAGCCTCATTCCTAAACGCCCAGGAAGTAGAAACAGACCTAGTAGAATGAGCTGTAATCCTTTGAGGCGGAGTTTACCCGACTCGACATAAAGCATGGTGAATTAAGGATTTCAACCAAGATGCCAAAGAAATGGCAGAAGCTTTCTGACCTTTTCTAGAACCGGAAAAGATGACAAATAGACTAGAAGTCTTTCGAAGACTTAGTAGCCTCAACATAATATTTCAAAGCTCTAACAACATCCAAAGAATGCAACGATTTCTCCTTAGAATTCTTAGGATTAGGACATAATGAAGGAACCATAATTTCTCTACTAATGTTTGTTTGGAATTCACAACCTTAGGTAAAAATTCAAAAGAAGTTTGCAACACCTCCGCCTTATCCTGATGAAAAATCAGAAAAGGAGACTCACAAGAAAGAGCAGATAATTCAGAGACTCTTCTGGCAGAAGAGATGGCCAAAAGGAACAAAACTTTCCAAGAAAGTAATTTAATGTCCAATGAATGCATGGGGTTCAAAAGGAGGAGCTTGAAGAGCCCTCAGAATCAAATTCAAACTCCAAGGGAGAAAATAGACTTAATGACAGGTTTTATACGAACAACAAAGCTTGTACAAAACAATGAATATCAGGAAGATTACAATCTTTCTGTGAAAAAGAACAGAAAAAGCAGAGATTTGTCCTTTCAAGGAACTTGCGGACAAACCTTTTATCTAAACCATCCTGAAGAAACTGTAAAATTCTCGAATTCTAAAAGAATGCCAGGAAAAATGATGAGAAAGACACCAAGAAATATAAGTCTTTCCAGACTCTATAATATATCTCTCTAGATACAGATTTACGAGCCTGTAACATAGTATTAATCACAGAGTCAGAGAAACCTCTTTGACCAAGAATCAAGCGTTCAATCTCCATACCTTTAAATTTAAGGATTTGAGATCCTGATGAAGAAAGGACCTTGCGACAGAGAGGTCTGGTCTAACGGAAGAGTCCACGGGCTGGCAAGAGGCCAGCCGACAAGATCCGCATACCAAAACCTGTGAGGCCATGCTGGAGCTACCATCAGAAACAAACGAGCATTAATTCAGAATCTTGGAGATTACTTCTTGGAAGAAGAACTAGAGGCGGAAAGATATAGGCAGGATGATACTTCCAAGGAATGACAATGCATCCACTGCCTCCGCCTGAGGATACCGGGATCTGGACAGATACCTGGGAAGTTTCTTGTTTAGATGAGAAGCCATCAGAGTCTATTTCTGGGAGTTCCCACATTTGAACAATCTGAAGAAATACCTCTGGGTGAAGAGACCATTTCGCCCGGATGCAACGTTTGCGACTGAGATAATCCGCTTCCCAATTGTCTATACCTGGGATATGAACCGCAGAGATTAGACAGGAGCTGGATTCCGCCCAAACCAGAATTCGAGATACTTCTTTCATAGCCAGAGGACTGTGAGTCCCTCCTTGATGATTGATGTATGCCACAGTTGTGACATTGTCTGTCTGAAAACAAATGAACGACTCTCTTCAGAAGAGGCCAAGACTGAAGAGCTCTGAAAATTTGCACGAGTTCCAAAATATTGATCGGTAATCTCACCTCCTGAGATTCCCAAACCCCTTGTGCCGTCAGAGACCCCCACACAGCTCCCCAACCTGTAAGACTTGCATCTGTTGAGATTATAGTCCAGGTCGGAAGAGACAAAAGAATCCCCCTGAATTAAACAATGGTGATCTGTCCACCACGTCAGAGAATGTCGGACAATCGGTTTTAAAGATATTAGATTGAGATATCTTTGTGTAATCCCTGCACCATGGTTCAGCATACAGAGCTGAAGAGGTCGCATGTGAAAACGAGCAAAGGGGATCGCGTCCGATGCAGCAGTCATAAGACCTAGAATTTCCATGCATAAGGCTACCGAAGGGAATGATTGTGACTGAAGGTTTCGACAAGCTGAAATCAATTTTAGACGTCTCATGTCTGTCAAAAGACAGAGTCATGACACTGAATCTATCTGGAAACCCAAAAAGGTTACCCTTGTCTGAGGAATCAATGAACTTTTAGTGAATTGATCCTCCAACCATGATCTTGAAGAAACAACACAAGTCGAGTTCGTATGAGATTCTGCTAAATGTGAAGACTGAGGAAGTACCAAGATATCGTCCAAATAAGGGAAATACCACAAAACCCTGTTCTCTGATTACAGACAGAAGGGCACCGAGAACCTTTGTAAAAATTTCTTGGAGCTGTAGCTAGGCCAAACGGGCAGAGCCACAAACTGGTAATGCTTTGCCAGGAAAGAGAATCTCAGAACTGATAGTGAGCTGGATGAATCGAATATGCAGATATGCATCCTGTACTGTCTGCCAGTACCCAATTTGCCCCCAAAATAGTTTTGTTTTACTTTTTAGATGAAATACTTGTTTTCTGTAGTGTAGCTGCCCCCCTAAATGATCTACATCCCTCCCCCTCCCAGATCCCTTACTAAAGAACTAAGATCCCCCTGCATCTATATCGTCCTTTTTTAAACTTTCATATTCCACTGCATAATTTGGCGTGCACGCGCACATCCGCCGCCGACCCGCCCCCAACGGCCGCAACCGCCCCGCCCCTCCGGTCACAACAACCGACAAATGTCAGATCGTTTGACAAACTGAGGGTCATATAGCCAAAAGCTGCTCCCACCCACCAACGAATTTGTTAGCATCAATGGCCAATGCAGAGAGGGCCACAGAGTATGTAAAATAGTGGATTGCAGTGATGCCTCAATATTGAGGCATCACTACAATCCCTTGGAAGCAGCTGGAAGCGATCATGATCGCTTCCAGCACTTCAGACAACAGAGGACCTGTACCAGGGTACGTCATTTGTCATTAAGGGAGTTTTTTTCTATGACGTATCCTGGTAAGTCCTCTGTCATTAAGGGGTTAAATGCAAAAATAAACTCAATTCAGGCTAGGGCAGAACTATGGTTTACACTTCCATCCCATGAATTGGTAGAAACAGAAAACAATCCAAAAGGATGGCAAGAAGCCTGCCCACTGCTGGGGAATTTGTAACCAAATCCAACTAGCAAGAAGCCAAGTACATAAGAGAGTACAGTATACACAAAATTAAAAAAAAGCTTTATAAAACTGATTAGTAAGTTATTAAAATAATAAAAAAGTTTGCCTTATTTAGAAGTCCAAAGCCTTCTCCTAGCTTGAATACATGGCTTTAAGCTCCTCAATAAAATTTAGTGAGCAGAACTAGTTTTAGAAAAAAAGTTATGTCCCAAGAAAAAAAGTTATGTCCCAAGAAAAAAAGAAAATACAAGCAAACTAAAAGAAAAAAAGAAAATACAAGAAAACGAAAAGAAAACTAAGAGATAGAAACTTGCCAGTAGTAAGTTAACCAAAAGTATTTGTTTAAGAGCCTAAATATTAAAAACTTGAGTAAATGTATCTTGTTTATTACTAATAGATAATGTTTACGTACCTCTTATATCCTTTTCTGGAGATTCCTCAACAATGGAAATGTTAGTTGTAGATACAGAATGCCTAAAAACAAAATGACACCAAATGCTTTAAACAACCATATGTTTTGCACATGATCATTTATGTCAACAATTGTTAATTACTAAATACAAGTTTGAGTATTTTGGGAAATATATAATGACAAGAACTTTTGTACCACAACAATTTTAGTGTGTAGGCGTAGGCAAAGTTGGACAGAAAATGCAGTAAGAAAATGCTCTTATGCCGTATGGTATTTTCTTCCCACACCTATGTTCTTTTCTTGTGTAATACATGGTAGGGTCTTTTTCCTAAAGCTGATGAGCAGAGATTATTTTGAACAAGGGTTATTTCTAGGAAAAGAGCTACTTCACCTTACTGAAAAATGAGAAAATACAATCTTCCAGGACACCAAGGTCATATCTCAAGCAAACCTTAGAGAGAGGTCATGTCAACATGTATTTGTGCAAAGCTTGGAGTTTAGACTGGTTTGCCATCAAGCAAGCTACTAATTAAATATGCTCAAAGAACGTGCACCTGGGAGAACATTATTGGCGCCAATCTCATATTTGCAAATGCATGCTGGGGCTATAAAGCCCAAACAAATTATGCATTAAAAGGTATCCTCTTACACATTATGTGTTGTTTATAGGACAGACCTGAGCTGACAGCAATTTAAAACAAAGTACCACCAAATGCTGAACAATTACCGTCACTGCAAACCCATTTTACTCACCTGCCTTTAATCTGCTTATGTAGAAGTCTGTTTTGTTATTTGTTTTGCACAGGGGTTTCAGTTACTTTCTTTGTCAACAGTTTATAATCTAAAGACAAGGAGAAAAAAGATAAAGGTGCAATTAAATATTTATATGTATATATCATTAATAAAGCTAAACTAACAAACAAAAAGTAAATACTAAAGCAACAATCCATTTACCCCACACAAACACCCCTCAAAGTTCTCAAAGCATATAAATCGCCTGTCTGCCGCAGCTCGCCTCTGCGGGCTAAATTCCCCATGCGGAATCAGCATAGTACACAAGCGCTATTTTGCGCTTGCATGCAATTCCGCCACCCTGCCCCTCGGCACAGCCAATCACGCACGGGGCAGGAGCTATTAATCTTCCCCGGTCGGGTACGAGACCAGGGAAAATGAAATTCACTAACTTAGAGGTGGCAAAAGGTTAGGAAAGCAGCGGTCCTGATGTTAAATACCGACAGGCTGGTTCTCTTGTGATAAACTAGTCGTAGGGGGGTAGAAAGGCTTGCAAAGCCTTTGTAAATCGACCCCTAAATCACGCTAACACTTCTGAATAGATTTGGAATTAGCACCATATTTCATCATTCAATTAAAGCAAGCTGCTAAATGCAAATGCACAAACCCCAATATAAAGGCTGCACAAACTACAGTTTTCACACAGCTCAGTGTGTGGGCCTCATGGTTAGTACTAATAATAAGCATGTTTATAAGTAGCCAGATTTGTAAATGTGATTATTACATACAGTATATTTCAATTCATTAACAGTAGCCAATTGCTTTTTTTTTTTTTTTTTTATAAAAATTTGATTTGTATTTTTTTTTAGCATAAAGTGTTAATATAATGTGCCCCCCACCAGCCAATCCCACCATAGTTTGTCAGATGGCATTAAAAGGAGCAAGGACCCATGTTTTTAAGTACTGCCTGTTATTTGTTGAGAACTAGACCACACATTTTTGTTACTAAAAGAAACAAAACCAGTTTTAATGTTTTTTTTTTTTCTCTTCTTCTGATAGCTCTGTTATATAATAGCAAACAAAAAACGTTTCCTTTTAAAGAGTAGACGTTTGAATGTGTCTGTGCTTTTCTATGTACATTTAGCATACTAAACATATGAATATACTAACTCTAGGGTGGTGTTACTTGATGCATGTTGACTGTATCTTTTTGTGTAGGTAGGGCATAGAGCAAGAACACAGAGGTGTAACTATAGACCTCAGGGCCCCGGTGCAGGAATTTATTAAGGGTCCCCCTTCACACACACACACCTTTACAACCTCTCACAACCCAACTGAAAACATGGCATTATAGAAATTATCCATCTGAAGCCTCCTTAAACGAAGACTGATTGCCTAGTATTGGTATCTAGCAGGCAAGCAGTCTGTGTGTAGTGGTTGGCTCAGTGGCTCCAGAGTTCCACCAAAAGCATTGGCGTTCTCAAAGGAGATTTATTTTTACATCCATGGGGGGCCATGGGGCACTCTCAAAGCAAATATGTTTACATGCAGTCATCTTTTACAGAACTGCAGTGACAGTTTTGCTTCATTTCTTGGTATCCTTTGTTGAAGGCGCATCAATGCACTAATAAGAGCTAGCTGGAGGCATACATATGCAGCCATCAATCAGCAGCTAGTCCCCAGTAGTGCACTGTCTGCTACTGACACTACCCAAGTATGCTGTTCAACAAAGTGAATTAAGCAAATTAGATAATAGAAATATGTTGGAAAGTTGTTTGTTTAAAACTGAATGCCCTACCTGAATCATTAAAGTTTACTTTTGACTTTACTGTTCCCTTTTTAGTTATATTGTTCTTCTGCAATGCTATGTACACCACAATCATGAACCCCTTACTAAGCTTCAAGAAGCTAAATGAATAGAAAATGGTTTTAAATGGAATAGATTCTACACAAGTGTGAGAACTCGCTCATCACACTTAGGTCCTTGTGCAGATCTATTCCACTCCAAACATTCCAAGCAGTAAAAATGAAAGTGAAACCTATAATAATGTTATTGTTTTAGTTAAATGAATATGAAATGAATCTATTAGTTCCTTGGATAGCAGAAAATATTATATAAGGAAGTGTTTACAGTTGCACACACCGGGTACTTACAATAGCACCTGGCTGTCAATTTTCTGTGGAGACTACAGTACTGGCATATTACTGTACCTTACCGCCATCATGTGACTTGCTACGCTTATGCTTTAGAACCCTCCACTGCAGATACCGACTGACTTCTTGGCATCTTACTAGCCCTTTTTGAAGGGGAGGCATTCCTCTGAACAAATAAGTTTCTTCTTACTTTTGTTGCTTATATATATTTTAAAAAAGGAAAGAAAGAAAAAGAGTAATTAATATATTACAATCATGATCATAAAAACTGCAAGAAATAAATAAAATGAAAAAAAAAAAAATAATAAAAAAAAATGGATATCCAGCAACACTTCCACCCAAATGCTTTTAAAAAGTATAAGCAAATGTGCATATATTCCTATAGTTTACATTCTAAAAAACAAAACATAGATGGGTGGAAGTTGTACTGCCATTGATAGTGTGTGTATATATTGGGAGACACATTACAATCATGTTTACCAAGCCTTTAAGATATGTACATCACATAAAAACACAAGCACACATATAAATACTTATTTTCTCTATCACTATATACACAAACACACGGGGCAAGATCACGTGAGGCGTAGGCGGTTTTTAGTCGGTTATTGCTATTACATATACGGCATCCGCATATAAAACGCAGCCCGTATATTTCACTCGTTGCCCGCAAATTTTTACTTCCATAAGATAACATAGAACCGCGTTGCAAATCGGTATCACGTATTCAGCGCAAGGACTTGGAGAAATTTTTACTCAATTTTCACCTCGCCACACATAGGCAAGCCTTGCGCTGAAAACTTAAGGCAGCGTAACTCCCTGAAAATAATAACACCCAACGCACGCGCAATATCTACCTGTCAACCCCCACCGCAATAACTAATAAAACTATTAACCCCTAACCAGACATTCACCCACAACACCAACTACCTATCAACACTATTAACCCCTAAATGACCCCCCGCACAAACGCAAATAACTAATTTAATTACTAAAGCCCCCTAAATCCAACACCCCCTTAAATTAACCCCAAATACATAAAAAAAAAATACTAATTTACAATTAAAATAAAAAACATTACTTTAAAAATAAAAAAACTAAGTTTAAATTAATCTAAAATTACAAAAAAAAAAAAAAAAAGTCTACAATCACTGAAAAAATAAACACTATTATCAAAAATATTAAACCTAATCCCTATGAAAATAAAAGCCCCCGCAAATAAAACACCCCCTAATCTAAACTACCATAGCCCTTAAAAAGGGGTCTTTTTGTAGGGCATTGCCTTATGTTAAAACAGCTCTTTTACCTCTAAAAAATACTAAGTACCCCCCGCCATCAGTAAACCCCCCCAAAAATAAAATAAACCTAACACTAAAAATACCTAAACTACCCATTTTACAAGTGCCCATTAAATCCCTAATCTAACACCCCTCCCCCCCCCCAAAAAAAACAATTACAATCACAATTCCTGAGAGTCCTGCGGGTGAAGTCTTGCTCCAGGTGGTGAAGTCTTCTTCCAAGCGGGAGATCACTTCTTTCTTCATCCAGAACCAAGCCGGCGCGTTTAAATATGGCGTACCTTGGCGTTCCTATTGGCTAAAAAAATTCAAATCAGCCAATAGGATGTGAGCTACTCAAATCCCATTGGCTGATTTGAATTAGCCAATAGCATTCAGTAGCTCAAATCCTATTAGTTGATATGATTTTTTTCAGCCAATAGGAATGCAAGGTAGTCATAATATAAACGTGTACCTTGCATTCCATAGTCTGTGTACGGCTGCGAATCATATGAAGAGTACCTCCATGGCTCTGCGGTCATCTCCGTTCTGCGCCGCTGGATGAAAGAAAGAAGAGGTCCCTGCTTGGAAGAAGACTTCACCACCGTACTTCAGGAACCGCGAGTACCTATTTGGGGGTTATAGACTTAGGCTTTTTTTTTAGGGCTTTAATGGGCACTTGTTGAAAGAGCTGAATGCCCTTTAGGGGGCAATGGGTAGTTTAGGTATTTTTAGTGTTAGGTTTATTTTTTGGGGGGAGTTTGGTGGGTGGGGGGGTCTTAGTTATTTATTTTAGAGGTAAAAGGAGCTGTTAAACTTAGGGCAATGCCCTCAAAAGGCCCTTTTAAGGGCTATTGGTAGTTTAGATTAGGGGGAGTTTTATTATGGGGGGGGGGGCTATTTATATTTATAGGGATTATTTATAGGGATTTAATTTCTTCGTTTTTGATAATTGTTGTTTATTATTTTCTGTGATGATAACTTTTTGTAATTTTTGATTAATTTAAACTTAGGTTTTTTTTATGTTTTAAAGTAATGTTAAAGGGACATTATACACTCATTTTTTCTTTGCATAAAGGGTTTTGTATATGAGTCTATTTATATAGCCCATAAAGAAGTTTTAATTTTTTTTTTTTTTTTTAAATGTATAGTTTTGCTTATTTTAAATAACATTGCTCTGATTTTCAGACTCCTAACCAAGCCCCCAAAGTTTTATGAAATACAGTCAGCTATCTACTCCAGCTTTCTTCCTATTTGTGTAAAGGGTCTTTTCATATGCAAAAGGGGGGAGTGTCTTATTTCCCACTTGCAGTGGGGATTTCCAGCTAACCTTTTCAACAGAGGATAAACTGAGAGCTTCCAAGTAAGTTTTTAAACTGTTTTACACTGGATTTTTATTATCAGTATCTGTGCATCTTATTCTTTATAGTAGTGTCTATTACATGCAGTTATATGAAAATGTGTATACTGTCCCTAATTGCAATTTGGTATTTTTTAATTTTAGGTAATTGGGGTTAATTTAGTGGGTGTTAGGTTAGGGGGCTTAGTAATTTAGTTATTTGCGTTATGGGGGGGGGGTGGCGGTTAGGATTTAGATTTATTGCTTGTGAGGGGTTGGGTGTTTAGGGGTTAATAGCGTTAGGTGCGTTGTGGGGGGTTGGCAAATTAGGGGGTTAATAGTGGTATTAGATAGATTGCGATGTGCGTAGACTGCGGATCAGGGGGTTAATAGTTTTATTAGGTAGACTGCGATGTGGGGGGGGGGGGTTTAATATATTATTATTTCCGTTATGGGGGTTATGGCGGATATATGTGTTTTATGTGTCGGGTGTATTTTTGGGAGACAGGTTAGACTTTTACGGGAGATTTGAAAATTTTTATTTTCTAGGGTGACGGCAGTTTTTATAAAGTGTCGTAAGTCACTGGTGGACTCAAGAAATTTGTATTTACGCACATTTCTGGACTTCGCTAGTTTATGCAACTTACGGCAGTTTATGAACTGCCGGTGGGGTTTATTGATTCCCTGATGTGTAAGGTGAAATTAAGGGCGACGCGGGTTTCAGCAGTTATGCTGAAGCTGCGCCGTATATGTAATCTCGCCCAAGATTCCAGTTATGATGAGAGTCCAGCTAAAAAACAAAAAAAACAAAAACAAAAAAAAAAACAAAAAAAAACAAACAAAAAAAAAAAAAAAAACTCACACACACAAAAATAAGTTTTCATAAAAACAACAAGGGAATGTACTGATACCTTCAGCTTCTTTTTTGAGGTAACTTTAATTTTTCACCATTACAACAAGATTAGAATGAGAGTTCTCCTAAAGAAAAAAATTGAAGGAAAAATGAGAGATAAATGCACAAAATAAAATTGTTTTGCTAAACCAAGCTTTGTAGATGTGTGTGTATAGATATTCAACACAACAGGTTAACCAAATTTGCATTGCAAAAAACAAACAAACAAAAAAAAACACTTGGAAAAATGCTTTGCAAAACTTTCTATTCTTTCTTTGCACCAACAGTCAATGGATTACCTGAAAGATGCATAATTCATGAAGTGTGTTACTTATCATATTGTTAAAATAGGTCCTTGTGGGTTGCATGACTTTCAGCTTCTCTAATATTACAATTTTTATGGTCATAATTTCAAATGCATTTCTACTCTTTGTATACTCAACTAAACTAAAAACATTCATTTTAATTAACACATCAATATTGATAGTTCTCTATTAACAAAACACTCTGCAGTGCCAAGCTACGGATAAATAATAAACATTTGAGATTACAAATAAAAAGTTTAGCATCATAAAAGCTCTTACTTTATTCAGCTGTCGTTTGGGCATTTCAATTTGCCTCATCGTTTGTGATGATTCTGCTACACTTCTGTGCCTGGCTAAACGTACTTGACCTAAATAATATAGAAATTCAAACTTAGTAACACTGCAAACCAAATCAGTAACTTGCATTTTACTAACAATATCTATACATTTTAATGCAAAAAATAAGCTAAAATGTTTACAAAACACATTAGAATCACTAATAAAATGAAGACAAAATAAAGTACCTTCTTTTTTTGCCGATCTAGTACGGGAGCTCTTCAAGCTGATCTGATACAGAGTTTATAGGAGCTAAACTTGGAACACCATAGATTGAATTCTGAGAATACGTTGGCGTTCTCCCTTCCAGTATGATAGAATCATCATCGGCAGGCAGAGCAGCAGCCAGATCCTCTGGTATCCTGTGTCCCAAGGCTAAAGTATATGTCCGCCAGGATTTGGGGTATAGTTGGAATATACCTGGGAAACATTGGGAAATATGTTTTTTAAAAGAACAGGGTCATGATATTACAGTCTTCCACAAAAGCACAATAATAAAACTTTAGGATTTAAATGTGCAAGCAGTGGCCTCCTTATTGCCAGTGGTTTGTATTGAACCTCACATACTTTCACGAGATTATAAGGGAAGAGTCCACATTAATAGTGTTAAAGGACCACTAAACACAGTATAATATCATAATAAATGCATAATAAGCAATGCAAAATACTTTTTTGAATTTCACAACATGGAGTAGTAGATTTTTTTTTCCTGACAAATTCAAAATTAAGTTTTATTTTTCTTCCCCACTGCATCATGTGACAAGCCATCAGCCAATCACAAAATGCATATAAGTATGTTCTGTGAATTTTGCACATGCCCTGTAGGAACTAGTGCCTTGGAAAGTGATTATATGTAGATAAGATGATAATTGGGAATATTTTAAAATAGTGTGCTCTTAATCATGAAAGTTTGACTCCATGATCCTTTAAGATGTTTAGCCAACTATATTTAGCATATCAATGAAATGCTCTCCTCTAACATCCTTCTAGAAGAACAGAAATCACAAAAAACAACATTTATGCTTACCAGATAAAATTTCTTTCTTTCCGGACATGAGAGTCCTCCACACGTCATTCAATTACTAGTGGATGTTCAACTCCTGGCCAGCAGGAGGCGCAAAGAGCACCCCAGCAAATTCCCTTACCCATAATTACCAGTCAGTCAGACTAAAAAAACATGGAAAAAGAAGAAACACAAGGGTGAAAAGGTGCCTGTGTTTTAACTAAAAAACCTGCTGCTATAATTAATGAGGGCGGGGTCGTGGACTCTCCATGTCCGAAAGAAAAGAAATTTATCAGGTAAGCATACATTGTGTTTTCTTTCCTATGACATGGAAAATCCACTATCGTCATTCAATTACTAGTGGGAACCAATACCCAAGCTAGAGACACGGAGGGAGAAAAAGGCAGGACCCACCTAAACAGAAGGCACCACCGCTTGAAGAATCTTTCTCCCAAAAAAAGCCTCAGCCGAGGCAAAATGTATCAAATTTTGTAGAATTTGGAAAAAGTATGCAGACCATGTTTGCTCCTTGCAAATCTGTTCCACAGAAGCTTCATTTTTGAAAGCCCAAGAAGAGGAGACAGTCCTAGTGGAAATGAGTCGTAGATTCTCTCAGGAGGCTGCTGTCCAGCAGTCTCATAAGCCAAACAATTCAAACTTCTCAAACCAGAGAGACAGAGTAGTAGAAGTGTTTCTAATTGTTAGAGCGATGGCACCACAAGAGGACACACTCCCCAATAATATCAGTGTCGTACATTTGAATTGATAACAGTCTAAATGCTATACTGGTATATACGGGGAGGGGTGCTTCGCACAAATAATAATGGATACAATTTGTGGAAATTCAAGAGAGATTTCCACTGAAGAAAGCGAATATAGCACTCGCTGTCCTAACTATAAGGCGGATTCGACTAACCTTTCTTAAAACATAACTTTTAATATATTGACTAAGAAGGGATTACACGAACTTTAAAACCATTGGAAGAAGTAGTTATGGATAAGTAACCTTAATATAGTATAATCATGGGGTAAAGGCCTCTGATGTATGATTAGCCTAGATAAATATTAAGGTAATGTTACTTACTTGAATAAATAATGATATATATCAGTAATGCAGTGAATATGTGTTTACATATGTAACTGGATATCACTAGTTTATGTTACACATGTAGCTCAGAGGGAAGCCCCCTATTTGAGTTCCAATTCCTGGTATAGGGATATATATTGCAAGTATGGATATATTGGATCACAATATGGGCAGATTACTCTACATAGATAACGTTAAGTGTCTAGCAATTGGATAGATAATGTAATCTCTAGTATCACTTACCATAAGGCGTTCTTCAAGGGGACAAGTCAGCAATATGTGCTTGATGTATACCCACTTATAACTGAATGAATAAGTTAGTGATAAGTTCAATCTAATATGTGGATTTGCTGATGTCCTCTCAGTTGTATAGATTTTATAATGTGTAACTATTTAACGGAACATAGGTTTTATTTATGGAGTAATCATCAAAAATATATGCAATCTATTATCGTGTGGATGGTAATAGATGTATTCTATCTTGCTCCAGTCTTAAATGCGCTGTTCTAGTATCCTTGGATTGCCGAATAGTATATCCAGTATTTTATTACTGTTATTCCTAAGTTTTTGGACATGGGTATGTAATGCTTAAATACATGTGAATGGAGCCTTCTTGTTACATAAGTTACTATGGTTCGCTTGGGTTACCCTTTGGTAACAGATAGATATTTACAGATTTATTATGACTGTGGTTACAGTGTAATTAACACATATATAAGACTTTACAATATTCTGGTGTTTACAACGTATCAAGTTCACTTTATTAGTTATTTGTAATAATGTAACTTCCCACTTCTGTGTGTGGTTTAAAATACAATCCTAGTTCAAAGGAGTAGTAGAAGTGCCTTCTGACCCTTACGCTTTCCAGAGAAAACAACAAACAGAGGCAGAAGACTGCTAAAAAATCTTTAGTTGCTTGTAAGTAAAACTTTAGAGCGCGCACAACATCCAAGTTATGCAAAAGACGTTCCTTATGAGGAGGATAAGGACAAAAAGAAGGAACAACCCATTCCTGATAAAAGTTTAGATCTGACACCACCTAAGGGAGAAGACCTCTTATCTGCATGAAAGAATAAGGTATGGAGAATCACACTGCAGAGCTGAAAGTTCAGAAACTCTGCGAGCGGAAAGCATAGCAAGGAAAAACAAAACCTTCAAGATCCAACTATTTTATATCCACAACATGCATCAGCTCAAACGAGCCTGCTGCAAAACTTTAAGAACTAGATTAAAAGGGATACTGAACCCAATTTTCTTCTTTTCGTGATTCAGATAGAGCATGAAATTTTAAGCAACTTTCTAATTTACTCCTATTATCACATTTTCTTCATTCTCTTTGTATCTTTATTTGAAATGCAATAATGTATGTTTAGATGCTGGCTTATTTTTGGTGAACAACCTGGGTTGTTTCTTGCCGATTGGTGGATAAATTCATCCACCAATAAATAGTGCCTGTCCAGAGGTCTGAACCAAAAAAAAAAGAAAGCCTTTTTCAAACAAAGATAGCAAGAGAATGAAGAAAAATGGATAATAGGAGTAGATTAGAAAGTTGCTTAAAATTGCTGCTCTATCTGAATCACAAAAGAAAACATTTGGGTTCAGTGTCCCTTTAAGGCTCCAAGGAGGAGCAACAGGTTTAAACAGGCCTGATTCTGACCAGAGCCTGTACAAAAGCTTGAACATTTGGTAAGTCTGCCAGACGTTTGTACAAAAGGATAGATAATGCAGAAATCTGACCCCTTCAGAGTACTGACTGACAAACCTCTCCAGGCCATCTTGAAGAAAAGATAAAATACGGGGTATCCTCACCTGGCTACAGGAGAAAGATTTGCACCAATCAAGATATCTACGCCATACCTTATTTTAAATCTTGCGAGTAACAAGTTTGCGAGCCTGAAGCATAGTATCAATGACCGCTTCAGATAAACCACGTCTAGACAGAACTAGGCGTTAAATCTCCAAGCAGTCAGCTTCAGAGAATCCAGATTTGGATGGAGGAAAGGACCCTGAATTAGTAGGTCCTTCCTCAAAAGGTAATCTCCAAGGAGGTAGAGAAGACATCCTTACTAGATCCGCGAACCAGATCCTGCGAGGCTAAGCAGGAGCTATTAGAATTACCAATGCTCTCTCCTGTTTGATACGACAATGACTTTGTGGAAGGAGAGCAAACGTAAGAAACAGTTATGCTAGAAAGAAACCCCAAGGAACCGCTGGGGCATCTATCAGAACGGCCTGAGGATCTCTTGACCTTGAACCGTTCTTTGGAACCTTGTCGTTTTGGCAGGACGTCATGAGATCCAACTCCGGAACCCCCCACCTGAAAGTTAACAGAGAGAACACTTTCGGATGGAGAGCCCACTCCGCGGGATGAAAAGTCTGTCTGCTCAGGAAAACTGCTTCCCAACTTGTCCACTCCTGAATATGGATGGCAGATAGGAGACAATGGTGAGCTTCTGCCGCCCACTTAAGAATGTAAGTCACCTCCTTCATGGCCACGTAACTCCGAGTTCGTCCCTGGTGGTTTGATGTAAGCCACTGAAATCTGATAAACCGGACTAAAGATAATTGAGGCCGTACAACGCTCTCAAGGGCATTGAAAGATTGCCTCAACGCCAAGATTTATGGAATGACTCTTCCCGAGAGCATAGGTCCTGAGCCTTCAGAGAATCCAAACAGCTCCCCAACCTGACAGCTGGCGTCCTAGAAACAATCACCCAGGAAGGTCTCAACAAGCAAGGTTCCCCCCGAGACAGATGTTCCTGTGAAATCCACCACAAGAGATTCTCTTGTTAGGGAGTCCAGATTTTTCCTCTTTCGATAAATCTGAATGATCTCCGTTCCGTTGACGAAGCATGCTAAGCTGCAGCGGTCGCAGATGGAATCGAGCAAAAGGAATGATGTCCATGGAAGCCACCATCAGATCAATCAGCTCAATGCATGAGCCACTGGTGGATGAAAGGACTGGATATGAAAGCCAAGCAGCAAGAAGTTTGGATTTTCTGACATCCGTCAGGAAAATCTTCATGGACAAGGAGTCTATGATTGTTCCTAGAAACACACACTTGTAGACAGAAACTAGAAACTCTTTTCCTAATTCACTTTCCACCTGTGGGAATGTAGAAAAGACAAAATCTACAGTATGAGATTTTGATAGTTGAAAGATTGACGCCTGAACTAAAATGTCGTCGAGATAAGGCACCACAGCAATTCCCTGGGATCTGATAACTGCCAAAAGTGCTCTCAGGAACTTTGTGAATATTCTAGGAGCCGTGGCAAGACCAAATGGAAGGGCAATAAACTGAAATGCTTGTCCAAAAGGCAAATTCTGAGAAACTGGTGATGATCCCTGTGAATGGGAACATGAAAGTACGCGTCCTTCAGGTCTATCGTCGTCATGAACTGACCTTCTGAACCAATGGAAGAATAGAATAGTCTCCATCTTGAAGGATGGACTGCAGAGGATTTTTTTGAGGCACTTTAGATCTAGGATGGGAACGAAAAGTTCCCTCCTTTCTGGAACACAAAAATAGATTTGAATAGAGTCCTAGACCCTTTTCCTCTAGAGGGACTGGTACAATAACTCCCAGAGAGGATAGATCCCTTACCACAATTTAAGAAGGCCTCCCTCTTTTCTCCAGGAAAAAAATTGGGGAGGAAAGGAGTGACAGGAGAAATCTGCACTGGCCACAGTTGCTATTCCTGATGAATATACATCTTTTAAGTAAGCCTCTAGCTACTTATCCATGTGATCCATAAATTATGTACTATCCACAATAGGTATAGTAGAACACTAGGCAAGAGTGAGATAGCTCCCTCTACCTTATGGACGGGAGCGCAATAAGTTCACGCACAGTTTCCGCCACGGGAAACATCCTCTTAAAAAAAGGGGGATGGGGGAAAAATGAATTCCTGGTTTATCCCTAACATTCCACAGAAAGCTTCTCAAATACACTGTTAAATTATTAGACCTTTTTGGAACCTCAGCAACAGGAGAGTTTGAGGCCATCCAAAGTAACAAGGACCTCTCTTCAACAGAATAGGAAGGTATTCCAGCTTCAATCTAAAATTAACATCTTGTGAATTTAACGCATTAGGACATGCGTCTCCATCTACAGGCGCAGAGACCACATTTTTCTTTCAGAATCAGCCTAGGAATTAACTTCCTCAGCTAACTTAGAAGAGGGGAGAACTCTTGGTATGAGTAAATCCTAGATTATAACTTCCTCCTTCCAGATAAAGGGAATTGCAGAGTAATGCTGCAGACACTGTAGAAGAAAATTGGGCAGCAAAATCATTAAGCAAATAATACCCTCCTGGAACCTGCCGAGAGGAAAACGCAGGGTACTGCTTGTGACGTAGATACATTTTTGGGACATTTGAGGAGAAAAATTAGTTATGGTCTAGGACAACATTGTCCTGAAAGATAACTCGCTCAGAAAAAGTATTCTTGTCCCTGCACAACAAGGATTTATTTAAGCAAGTCAGACAACATTGCGCAGGAGGAACAATAGGAACCTCCAAACAAAAGATAGAAAAATATCAAACACTCTGAATCACTGTTAGTAGGTAAATCAGTCTAATAGTCCATATGAAAAATAAAGGAAATACCCCTTTAATAAAAAGACAGTTCAATTATAAATCCTATCTTAATAAAAAATATAAACTATACACTACTTGGTAGCAATATGTTATAAATAAGAAACTTGCACTTTTATACCTTAAACACTGAGGTAACTTACCCTCCGAAACCCGGAGACTATTCCAATAGAAAGCTCATAAACTCCCCACCTGAACAAACACCTGCAGTCACTAAGAGGATCTCACTGACTGAGAAAAGATCCCCAGTCTAATAATAGTCTTTGGCTGACATAAGAACCGACTATACTCCGCTCTAATAAAAACGCTTTGTCAGACAGGAGCTGAAGTGAAGGGGTCATAGGAACGCCGATAGAAAGTGCGCCATCAACAGAAAAAAAGGTCGCGAAAATGCGCAACTCCTCTGTGACTCCTAAAGTGAAAGTATGACTGATCAGTCCGGTCTTAGTTTAACCCGACAAAAACATATTAGTCCTTGGCTGAGATAAACATCCACTGATACACTGACCCCCCACTCAAGATATAGTAGACCGTACTCTTATAATAACAAAGAGAAACCGTTGTTCCCTATGCCAGTCCAGCCTCCTCCTCAAATAAGGAATTAACTCCTTAAAGTGAACGTCAAGTTTGATGAATCAGGGCTCCGGTTTTTTAAAAACCCTATTAAAAACAGGGGCACTTTCATTCATCAAACTTGACAATTTCACGTTGTTTTGTTAAAATACCTTTTAATCTTGAAAGACGCTCCAGCGCTTCCCCTGCCCGTTGCAAGAGCCTCTTCATATGTCAAAAATTATGAATCCGGCTTCCCCCAATCACGGCGTTGCCTACGCAATGATTCCCCTAGGGGGGGAAGCTGTGATTGGAGATGCCGTATTCATCATTGCTGACGTATGAAGTGATGACGGCAGGAGGGGGAAATCGCTGGAGTGGCTTTCAAGATTAAAAAGTCAAGTATTTTGAAATGTAAAGTTTGATGAATGAAAGTGCCCCCTGTTTTTAATAGGATTTTTAAAAACCGGGCACAGATTCATTAAACTTGACATTCACTTTAAGTCGCTGAATGTTTTTATAAATGCCCTTTTCATCGACGAATAACATTAAATTTAGTCTCCACTGCCCATAATATCCCTGACATTGTCTAGAAGAAAGGGATAGGTGCTAATCCCCACCAGGGATCCTTGACCTTAACATTTTTAAGTGCTGTCCTACATGGAAAAAAAAACAACGGCACTTACCGGTTCAGTAGTAGGGCAAGAGCACTTCTAGGTGTGATAAATTACCATATCTATCAGGGACCTGTAGAAAAAAGAAAATACAGAGTAACCAACCCTGGTTTTCAACAACGGGGTAGCATTAATGATATAAAGCACACACAACCTCGACGCTTTCTAAATGTTAAAAATCCTTCATTACTCTTACTAAAGAGATTGACATGGACACAGCTAGACCCCAATCCTTGCTTGCAGGGAAATGTACCCATAAAAGGATTAAATATCTTCAGACACCAATTTCGCACATCCTCCACTGACAGAGGCAAAGAGAATGACTGGGGATTATGGGTAAGGGAAGTTACACTTAACAGCTTTGCTGGAGTGCTCTTTGTCCCCTCCTGCTGGCCAGGAGTTGAATATCTCACTAGTAATTGGAATGACGTAGTGGACTCTCCATGTCATAGGAAAGAAAGATGTCTTAAAAAATTCTGCTTTTGAAATATAATTGGATAGGGACCATCACATCTTAAAAAATATCGAAAGACCACCAAACAATAGCCTAATTGTCAAATGCATAATAGACCATGTAAAATCATTTTAAATTTCACACGATTTTTCTGACATTTCAATGTTTTATTTTCCTTCCCACTGCATCGCGTGACGGCTTTCAACCAAACAAAATGCATATATGTATATTCTGTGAATTGTGCACATGCTCAGTGGGAGCTGGGGCATCAAAAAGTGTGCATATAAAACAAGAATGTGCACGTTTAGATAATGGAAGTGAAAGAGAAAGTTGTTTAAAATGGTCAGCTAGTTCCCAGTAGAGCATTGCTTTCATTTGGTTATGCAAAACCGGGGATTGGGTAATAAAGGGATTATCTATCTTTTTAAACAATAAAAATTGACAGTCCCTTTAAAAAAAGAATACAAAAAACAAAGTACTTCAGTAAAAACAATGACTTTAGATTAATAAAAACATAAAAAGAAAAAAAAATTGTGTTAAAAAAAAAAAAAAAAAAACACTTCTTTGTTTTCTTGCAAAATGAGTACAAAGAAATTCTCAGTCTAGTCCCTACCCACAGTTAAACAAGGAAGCAGACATTGCAAAAACTTTAAAGGGACATTATACACTCATTTTTTTCTTTGCATAAATGTTTTGTAGATGATCTATTTATATAGCCCATAAAGGTTTTTTTTAAATGTATAGTTTTGCTTATTTTTAAATAACTTTTCTTTGATTTGATTTTTAGACTCCTAACCAGGCCCCAAAGTTTTATGAGAATACCGTCAGCTACCTACTCCAGCTTGCTCCTGTTTGTGTAAAGGGTCTTTTCATATGCAAAAGAAGGGGGAGGGGGGGGTCTTATTTCCCACTTGCAGTGGGCTTTCCAGCTACCTTTTCAATAGAGCTAAACAGAGCTTTCAATTAAGTTTTTAAACAGTTTTATACTGGATTTTTAGATCAGTATCTGTGCATCTTATTCTTTATAGTAGTGTCTATTACATGCAGTTATATGAAAATGAGGGTATACTGTCCCTTTAAGGTCAAATGATTTTGGCAGCATAACTCATGCTGAATATGGGCAAAAAAATGACTGGAGCAATTTTATGGTGTTTCCTAGCAACGCTTCAAAAGAAACACAATAACTTTGCCTTCCTGTTGAGGCCTACTTGAGGAGCTGGGACAGGACCTAAAGGACACTGAGGCAACAAACAATATAAAGTTAAAATCATTTCAAAATTATTCATAATACATATTGCAATGTATTCTATTAAGTATAAGCCACTGCTTAGTGCTATTTTGTTACTACAGTTCTTTAAAGGGATAGTAAACAAAAAATATTTTGGCATTTTTCAAAACATAATTTTCTGTTATTGCAATCAGCAAATGACACCTATTAGCCCTTTTTATCATTTACAAGCAATTTGCAAAAGAAAACACAATATGCTGCCAAACCCTTTTTTTTATCATTATGCAGCCGAATTGCGGAGTTCTGCCTAGGTAGAACAAATATGGTGTCACGCATGCGCATTTTCAGACACTTCTAGCAACGCATGCGCATATGTTAATGATCTCCTACTGCTTCAGCTGCACGCTTCACAGTGTATTGCGCATGTGAGTGCCCACAAGTTGCAGTGCGCTTGCCGAGACTGAGCACTGTCACTTATTTAAATATTCAAATTACAACATCACTGCTGCAGTGTAATTGGATGAAGGGCTGTCATAGATTATCTGAAACTCCAGCCTCCATTTGTGGGTGGGTGTTACAGCCGTTTACAGGGGTAAATTAAATATATTTTTTGAACACATAAAAGCTTAGTTTCAAGGTAAGAAACCGTACTTTATAATCTAACACATTGACTTAAGTTTTTATGTATTTTGTACTATGTTCCGATAGTAAAGATTTCTAACCCTTTAAACTTGTTGGGAGACATGAAGCAAAAATATCCTATAAAGTTGCTTTTAAAGTGTAAACTCAACCCACATCATTCTACCAGAAAATCAAATAGCTGGGATTTGGGGTCAACTGATGATGGAAATGTGAACATTTTCTTATAAGTGGCATTTCAACTTCTCTTTATACATTTTTTTTTTTTAATATCAGCAGATTTTTCTAACTTGCCATAACGCTGAAACAGATTTTCAATGAATCTATAAATCATGATTCGACATGCTCTTTGGATATATTACATGCCTTTATGGATGTCAGATAAAAACTGAATTTATGCTTACCTGATAAATTACTTTCTCTTGTGGTGTATCCAGTCCACGGGTTCATCCTTTACTTGTGGGATATTCTCCTTCCTAACAGGAAGTGGCAAAGAGAGCACACAGCAGAGCTGTCCATATAGCTCCCCCCTCTAGCTCCACCCCCCAGTCATTCGACCGAAAGTTAGGAAGAAAAAGGAGAAACCATAGGGTGCAGTGGTGACTGTAGTTTAAACAAAAAAATCTACCTGACTTAATAGCCAGGGCGGGCCGTGGACTGGATACACCACAAGAGAAAGTAATTTATCAGGTAAGCATAAATTCTGTTTTCTCTTGTAAGGTGAATCCAGTCCACGGGTTCATCCTTTACTTGTGGGATACCAATACCAGATCTTTAGGACACGGATGAAGGGAGGGAACAAGACAGGTACCTTAAACGGAAGGCACCACTGCTTGTAAAACCTCCCAAAAACAGCCTACGAAGAAGCAAAAGTATCGAATTTGTAAAATTTATAAAAAGTATGCAGCGAAGACCAAGTCGCTGCCTTACAAATCTGTTCAACAGAAGCCTCATTTTTAAAAGCCCATGCTGAAGCCACTGCTCTGGTAGAATGAGCAGTAATTGTTTCAGGAGGCTGCTGGCCAGCAGTCTCATAGGCCAAACGGATGATGCTTTTCAGCCAAAAGGAAAGAAAGGAAAGAGAGGTAGCGGTCGCCTTCTGACCTCTCCTCTTACCAGAATAGATAAAAAAACAAAGAAGTTTGCTTGTCTGAAATCCTTAGTTGCTTGTAAATAGAACTTTAAAGCACAAACCACATCAAGATTGTGTAACAGAAGTTCCTTCTTCGACGAAGGATTAGGACACAGAAGGAACAACAATTTCCTGGTTAATATTCTTATTAGACACAACCTTAGGAAGAAAACCGGGTTTGGTACGCAAAACTACCTTATCTGCGTGGAACACCAAGTAAGGTGAGTCACACTGTAAGGCAGATAACTCTTAAACTCTTCGAGCAGAAGAGATAGCTACTAAAAACAAAACTTTCCAGGATAAAAGTTTAATATCTATGGAATGTAAAAGTTCAAACGGAACCCCTTGCAGAACTGAAAGAACTAAATTCAGACTCCATGGCGGAGCCACAGGTCTATAAAAGGCTTGATTCCGACTGAAGCCTGACTAAACGCTTGAACGTCTGGTACCTCTGCCAGACGTTTGTGTAAAAGAATAGACAAAGCAGATATCTGTCCTTTTAAGGAACAAGCCGATAATCCTTTCTCCAATCCTTCTTGGAGAAAAGACAATATCCTGGGAATCCTAATCTTACTCCATGAGTAACCCTTGGATTCGCACCAACAAAGATATTTTCGCCAAATCTTATGGTAGATTTTCCTGGTGACAGGCTTTCTAGCCTGAATCAGGGTATCGATAACCGACTCAGAGAAACCACGCTTAGATAGAATTAGGCGTTCAATCTCCAAGCAGTCAGACGCAGAGAAATTAGATTTGGATGTTTGAAAGGACCTTGAATTAGAAGGTCCTGCCTCATTGGCAGAGTCCATGGTGGAACGGATGACATGTCCACTAGGCCTGCATACCAAGTCATGCGTGGCCACGCAGGTGCTATTAGAATCACTGACGCCCTCTCCTGCTTGATTCTGGCAACCAGATGAGGAAGGAGAGGAAACGGTGGAAACACATAGGCCAGATTGAAGGACCAAGACGTTGCTAGAGCATCTATCAACACCGCCTGGGGATCCCGGGACCTGGACCCGTAAAGAGGAAGTTTGGCATTCTGACGTGACGCCATCAGATCCAATTCTGGAGTGCCCCATAGCTGAGTCAGCTGGGCAAATACCTCCGGGTGGAGTTCCCACTCACCCGGATGAAAAGTGACGACTTAGAAAATCCGCTTCCCAGTTGTCTACTCCTGGGATGTGAATTGCTGAGAGGTGGCAAGAGTGATCCTCCGCCCACCTGATTATTTTGGTTACTTCCATCATTGCTAGGGGACTTCTTGTTCCCCCTTGATGGTTGATGTAAGCTACAGTCGTGATGTTGACCGACTGAAATCTGATGAATTTGGCCGCAGCTAGCTGAGGCCATGCCTGAAGAGCGTTGAATATCGCCCTCAGTTCCAGAATGTTTATCGGGAGAAGAGCTTCTTCCCGAGACCATAAGCCCTGAGCTTTCAGGGAGTCCCAGACAGCACCCCAGCCTAACAGACTGGCGTCGGTCGTTACGATGATCAACTCTGGTCTGTGGAAACACATTCCCTGAGACAGGTGATCCTGAGACAACCACCAGAGAAGAGAATCTATGGTCCCCTGGTCCAACTGTATTTGAGGAGACAAATCTGCATAATCCCCATTCCACTGTTTTAGCATGCATAATTGCAGTGGTCTGAGGTGTATCCGTGCAAAAGGGACTATGTCCATTGCCGCTACCATTAGTCCGATTGTCTCCATGCACTGAGCTACAGACGGCCGAGGAATGGAATGAAGAGCTTGGCAAGTAGTTAAGAGTTTTAACTTTCTGACCTCAGTCAAAAATATTCTCATTTCTACCGAGTCTATTAGGGTTCCTAGGAATGGAACTCTTGTGAGGGGGGAGAGAGAACTCTTTTTGATGTTCACCTTCCACCCGTGAGAGACCTCAGAAAGGCAAAATACAATTTCCGTGCGAGACTTGGCTCTTTGGAAAGTCGACGCCTGAATTAAGATGTCGTCTAGGTAAGGCGCCACTGCTATGCCCCGCGGTCTTAGAACCGCCAGAAGGGACCCTAGCACCTTTGTGAAAATTCTGGGAGCAGTGGCCAACCCGAAAGGAAGAGCCACGAACTGATAATGCTTGTCCAGAAAGGCGAACCTGAGAAACTGGTGATGATCTTTGTGGATAGGAATGTGCAGATACACATCCTTTAGATCCACGGTAGTCATATATTGACCCTCCTGGATCATTGGTAAGATTGTCCGAATGGTCTCCATCTTGAATGATGGGACTCTGAGGAACTTGTTTAGAATTTTGAGATCCAGGATTGGTCTGAAAGTTCCTTCTTTTTTGGGAACCACAAACAGGTTTGAGTAAAAACCCAGCCCTTGTTCCACAATTGGAACTGGGTGGATCACTCCCATTGTATGTAGGTCTTCTACGCAGCGTAAGAACGCCTCTTTCTTTGTCTGGTCTGTAGACAGACGAGAAATGTGGAACCTTCCCCTTGGAGGGAATTCCTTGAATTCTAGAAGATATCCCTGGGATACAATCTCTAAGGCCCAAGGATCGTGTATGTCTCTTGCCCAGGCCTGAGCAAAGAGAGAGAGTCTGCTACCCCTTCATGCTGTCTTGGAGGCAGATGCAGGCTTCTTGGCCTGTTTACCCTTGTTCCAGCCCTGGTAAGGTTTCCAGGCTGCCCTGGGTTGTGAAGTGTTACCCTCTTGCTTTGCAGCAGGGGAGGATGAAGCGAGACCGCTCCTGAAATTTCGAAAGGAACGAAAATTATTTTGTTTGTTCTTTGTCTTAAAGGACTTGTCCTGAGGGAGAGCATGGCCTTTTCCCCCAGTGATTTCTGAGATAATCTCTTTCAATTCATGCCCGAAAAGGGTCTTTCCTTTGAAAGAAATGTTCAGTAGTTTGGATTTTGACGACACATCAGCCGACCAGGACTTGAGCCATAGCGCCCTGCGCACCAGAATGGCGAAACCTGAATTCTTTGCCGCTAACTTAGCTAGTTGGAAAGCGGCATCTGTTATAAAAGAATTAGCCAGCTTAAGAGCCTTAATTCTGTACATAATGTCCTCATATGAGGTCTCCGTCTGGAGCGCATCTTCCAGCGCCTCGAACCAGAAAGCAGCTGCAGTAGTTACAAGAACAATGCACGCTATAGGTTGGAGAAGAAAACCTTGAACAACAAACATTTTCTTAAGTAAACCCTCTAATTTTTTATCCATAGGGTCTTTAAAAGCACAACTGTCCTCAATTGGTATGGTTGTGCGTTTAGCAAGTGAAGAAACAGCCCCCTCCACCGTAGGGACCGTCTGCCACGAGTCCAGCGTGGTGTCAGATATGGGGAACATTTTCTTAATAACAGGAGGGGGAACAAACGGAATACCTGGTCTATCCCACTCCCTAGTAACTATATCTGCAATCCTCTTAGGGACCGGGAACACAGTGTAAACAGGAACTTCTAGGTACTTGTCCATTTTACACAATTTCTCTGGAACCACCAAAGGGTCACAGTCATCCAGAGTAACTAATACCTCCCTGAGTAATAAGCGGAGGTGTTCTAGTTTAAATTTAAAAGCCAACGTATCTGAGTCTGTCTGAGGAGCAACCTTTCCCGAATCGGAAATTTCTCCCTCAGACAGCACATCCCTCGCCCCCATTTCAGAGCGTTGCAAGTGTATATCGGATACTAAAGCGTCAGAATGCTCATAATCTGTTCTTAAAACAGAGCTATCATGCTTTGCAGGTAACACGGGCAGCTTAGATAAAAATACTGAGAGGGTATTATCCATAACTGCCGCCAAATCTTGTAAGGTAAAAGACGCGCTAGAGGTGCTAGGCGTCGCTTGAGCGGGCGTAACTGGTTGTGACACTTGGGGAGAGGTCAACGGGCTAACCTCATTACCTTCTGTCTGAGAATTATCTTGGGCCACATTTTTAAGTGCAACAATATGGTCTTTAAAGTGTATAGACATATCAGTACAAGTGGGACACATTTTGAGAGGGGGTTCCACCATGGCTTCTAAACACATTGAACAAGGATTTTCTTGGTGTCAGACATGTTTAACAGACTAGTAGTAAGACAAACAGGCTTAGAAATCACATTAATCAAGCAAAAACACACTTTGCAAAAAAAAAACGTTACTGTGCCTTTAAGAAGTAAAAAACATAATTTATGCTTACCTGATAAATTCCTTTCTTCTGTTGTGTGATCAGTCCACGGGTCATCATTACTTCTGGGATATAACTCCTCCCCAACAGGAAATGCAAGAGGATTCACCCAGCAGAGCTGCATATAGCTCCTCCCCTCTACGTCAGTCCCAGTCATTCGACCAAGAAACAACGAGAAAGGAGTAACCAAGGGTGAAGTGGTGACTGGAGTATAATTTAAAAAATATTTACCTGCCTTAAAAACAGGGCGGGCCGTGGACTGATCACACAACAGAAGAAAGGAATTTATCAGGTAAGCATAAATTATGTTTTCTTCTGTTATGTGTGATCAGTCCACGGGTCATCATTACTTCTGGGATACCAATACCAAAGCAAAAGTACACGGATGACGGGAGGGATAGGCAGGCTCATTATACAGAAGGAACCACTGCCTGAAGAACCTTTCTCCCAAAAATAGCCTCCGAAGAAGCAAAAGTGCCATAGTCCTCTCACACATCCTATCTAGTCGTTGGGTGCAAGAGAATGACTGGGACTGACGTAGAGGGGAGGAGCTATATGCAGCTCTGCTGGGTGAATCCTCTTGCATTTCCTGTTGGGGAGGAGTTATATCCCAGAAGTAATGATGACCCGTGGACTGATCACACATAACAGAAGAAAAGGCACACAATTTTCCAAAACAGTGAAAAATGCACCAAACTTTCTGAAATTTTCACAGTATGTACCTAAAGCATTGGTAAGATTGCACAACTAGCAAAAAAAAATAAATAGATTAACCCCTTAATGCCCAAACCGGATCAATAGTAAGCTAACAGACCGGTTAAAACAAATTTAGCACCTTGCCACAGCTCTGCTGTGGCCCTACCTTCCCTTAGGAGTCAGATTTATGGGGAAAAAGCTTCTTATGGGTCCTCAAACTGTAGCAGGAGCCTCCATGTGAACACAGCCTGAAGATCTAGTCAATCTAACTGCGCATATGAGGCGCTAAATTAGGCCCCTCCCACCTTACTCCGGTGCTGTGAGGCCTAAAGAAACACTCCTAAGAGTTATAATATTAGCCATGTGGGTAACAACCCCTGAAAGAAACCCAAAGGGACCTTCAAAGTGTCTCAAAAAACGATCTTTATAAGTAAAAACCGTTTGCCATAAAATAGTGTCAACCAGCATAAATTAGCCCTGTTATGTAAGCTTGTAATTCCATACTTAGTCAATGAATAAAGCTTACCCTTCCCTCATGGGGAACTTATCAGTCCTTTTCTAGCATTATCACAGTCTTGTCTAGAAATAAATGACTGAACATACCTTATGACTGAACTAACCTGCAAACCGTTCCCCCCAACTGAAGTTTTCTTGTACTCCTCAGTCCTGTGTGGGAACAGCAGTGGATTTTAGTTACAACATGCTAAAATCATCTTCCTCTCTGCAGAAATCTTCATCTCTTTTCTGCTGGAGAGTAAATAGTACACACTGGTACCATTTAAAATAACAAACTTTTACTTGTAGAACAAAAACTACAAATCTAACACAACATTCACTTTACCCTTCCGAGAGGGACCCTATTGCTTAGAGCCGGCAAAGAGAATGACTGGGGGGGGTGGAGCTAGAGGGGGAGCTATATGGACAGCTCTGCTGTGTGCTCTCTTTGCCACTTCCTGTTAGGAAGGAGAATATCCCACAAGTAAAGGATGAACCCGTGGACTGGATACACCTTACAAGAGAAAAGTTTTTGCAATGATATGCATTTTATTTCAAAGTCTTTTTACAATAAAACGTAAATTAAAGGGACACTGTAACCAAAATTTTTCTTTTGTGATTCAGATTGAGCATGACATTTTAAGCAACTTTCTAATTTACTCTTATTATCAAATTTTCTTCATTCTCTTGGTATCTTTATTTGAAATGCAAGAATGTAAGTTTAGATGCCGGACCATTTTTTGTGAACAACCTGGGTTGTCTTTGCTGATTGGTGGATAAATTCATCCACCAATAAAAAAAGTGCTGTCCAGAGTACTGAAACCAAAAAAAGCTTAGATGCCTTCTTTTTCAAATAAAGATAGCAAGAGAACGAAGAAAAATTGATAATAGGAGTAAATTAGAAAGTCGCTTAAAATTGCATGTTCTTTCTGAATTACAAAAGAAAAATTTTGGGTTCAGTGTCCCTTTAAGTATATTTTGTTTGTTTTTTAATTAAAAATCAGAAGTAGTTTTTAAAATATACATACTCAACAAGAACAGTTTTCAAGAATTTTGCTAGGAATGATGGATCCTCTGTTAGAGAGATAATACGTAGCATATCTGTGATCTGGAGAGAAAAAAAAAAAAAATATTAAATGGTCATTTAACGTTACCAGATATGCTCAAAAACAAAGAATTTTATTAAAATGAGTTCTTACTATGAAGCTGTAAAGTTTAACCATAAGTAAATTTTATAAAGAATATTTTAAGGCAGCGCTTTATTTTCCCAGGTGCCCCAATAATTGAGCCCAGCACCAAGATTTTGGGGTCCCTCACATTCTTGAACCATAGCAGTATCTGGAGCTTCTATCCCCAGCCTCTCATAAGTCTGTGCCCCAGGTGGATAATTCAGACAATCACTCACAGACGCTTATTCTCTAGAGATTTACAAGCCATGGCCGAAGAACAGCAGGTGGATAATAGAAAAAGCCAGCCCTAGTATCTGACAAGAGGCTGGGAGAGTACCAAGGAGGCTGCAGAGGTGTCTGCAAAGCTGCTCTAGCTTGAATGGTTATAGTTACTGGTGATTCTTAAAGTGATGATATTTTACATGGAGTTTAATTCATCAGATGTAATGAAGTTGCTCTATAACTTACTTTTTAATATAGATTTGAAATTCAAATCCCGCCCCCCTCCCCACCTTCAAAATTACATTTTTCTGTGTGTTAACAGTTTGAATTGTTGTCCAATTAGCACTCTAGATAAAAAACAGAAGGCACCCAAAGGGGAGAGGGCTGTTTGGATAACAGTTCAACCCTTTAAATTGACTTGGCGGAGTGCTTGGAATTTTCATATCATATCTATATTAAAAAGTAAGCTATAGCAGTGATAAATTAAACTCCATCTAAAATTACTCTAACATCCCGGCTCTGTTTTTTTAAAGGGGGGAGTTTACCATCCCTTTAAGCATGGTGTAGCCTACAACATTCTTCCTGCAGCGTGTGCACGAGAGGGCAAAACATTTAGGCACCTTTGTCAAGCACTGTATTAAGGTGCATTTGTGTAATAGATTTTGTATTATACATTTTGTTAAATTTGTTTATTAAATATAGAACTGCTGGCTTGGTACTTGCCTCTTCCACTGTTTGTTCCAGTTCATCAGCGTTTGCCTGTATAGACTGACACTGCACACACATCTCCAGCCTTAGAAGCACTTGCATTTGACACCTACATCAACAAGTTTAAACAGTGATCAATTACAGCACTTCTTAAAATATACTTGAATATAAACAATAAAGCCGGTTACATACTCCCTGATTTTCAATTCTTTATCATGATTTCCATACTGTTGTCTTAGAGACTTGCTGGTCTTCAAAAGTACTTTCATTTTTTCTGCAGCGTCAACCTGTGGACAGAAAATGACATTATTAGCTACACCTAACAATTTATGTTATACACTTAGATTGCACTTCAGCAAAACTAATCATGGAGGATGTACTGGTATACCTCAATTTGCTTGCTGCCATTTGATTTGAAGTATTGTTTAATGATGGCTACAGCATTTCTAATGTATGAAAGCAATACATTATCCTCTAGTGATACAGTCTTTTCATAATCGGTATTTAAAAAGGAAACCAACTCTTCTTCAGTTTTAAAACCTGTAAAACAAAAACATGTTTCACTATGTGAGCAATAAAATATTAGAATGTGTGAGGAATCTGAATGTGCAGCACTCGGGGGGGGGGGAATCCTACATGGTCATATTAATGCCATACAATATAGGTACAGTACAAAAAGGCAGACCAAATGCTAAAAATGATCCTAAGCTGAAAACTATAAGTAATTTTAAAAATTTAGCGATCTCTGTAGTATCCTGATAAAATTATTGTAAAGTATTTTACAGTGATTTTAAAAATAAAAAAACTCCATTGCTTATGCAAATAGGAGGACAAATTATGTGCAGATATTAAAAAGGGACACAAAATCTTGTAAGACAACATAAAAGTTTTGTAATTACAACAGATTAACAAGAGAGCTGTGAAAAAAAAAAAAAAAAAAAAAAAAAAAAAAAAAGTACATTGAACTGAAATACAAAGGGTGTGCATTACAATTGCGACTGGAATGTCCCTTTAACATCAAGTTTTCTGAAACTAATATTCAGTGACTCAGCTCCCCACTACCGCTTCTCTCTACCTGGAGGAACTAATCAAGACATGTTACTGTATTAAACAAAGCGTGGCACTGCCTGCAAGTAAAACTTTTTTTTACATTATGTTATCTTATCGACTTTGCTGGGAACAATTAGGGCCATTCATGTAACAGGGTTAGGATTTCAAAGAATGCAGTGTGCATTTCCAATTCTCACATGGAAAATCCAGCATTTTCAGAGTTAAATGTACAGGAAAAAAAGTGACAAAAAAAAAAGAAAAAAAAAGAAAAAGAGAATATATATAGCAACATTGTTTTACTATGCATATTGAATTTCATATCACAATCTCAAGGGGGGTTATGTCATATTGACTTATTTTACCCCTGTACTGAGCAATTAAGGAGTTTTTAGAAGCTTTTCAACATTTATGCCCTACTGTTGGTCGTTTTTTTTAGCGAGAAAGTAACAATATTTTTTCCCCAGCAGATTCAAACTATACTATTACTTTATGTATATGTTGTGCAGAACAAAATGTATATTTGTATTACAAATGTAATAAACAAGTTGTAACCAATTGTGTGTGCATGTGTGTTTTCTTTCCCCTTTCTAAAATGTACAGTAAAAAGAAAGGGTTATCCTTAAAAATTAAGATGTTTGGGTACAGTTCTATAAAAACTGTATTAAGCTTTACCATTTGAAACGGCAGGTGATTGTATTTTAAACATTAAAGGGACAGTTTACTCAAAAATTTTCTCCCCTTTAATTTGTTCCCAATGATCCACTTTACCTGCTGGAGTGTATTAAATTGTTTACAAGTAGCTCCTTTACCCTTATATTGGCATTTGAAATTGTTAATTTAGCATGTGGCATCCCCACCTATTCTGAAAGTTTGTGGCCGCGCGTACCAGCTATAGATAAGTTTTGTAAACACAGCCAGCAGAAGAAATTACACTCCCAGTGCAATATAGCAGAGATAAGGTAATAAAATGTTTATTTTCCATTGTTCTCTCAAAGTATTGGTGATTGTTTTAAGGACAGATATAAGATAAAGAAGCAGGTATATGTACACAATGTGATACAGTAATGAGATCTGATTATACCTACAAGCTCAACCTATTTTATTAGGCTGTGGCTTCAAAACACAAAATCAGAGCTTTAATATACAGAAATAAACTTTAAAAAGCTAATTTTCATACATTTTTTACTCTGCAGTTGGTAAAAAAAGCAATTGTAAACACATTAAGGGAAAAACTATTTTACAGTATACTGTCCCTTTAAGTCTTAAGGGTTTCTAGTAGACTTGTGGTGATCTTGCACCAGAATCAACCCGGCTCCGAAAAGAGCTTACTTCTGCATTTGGAACCTAAAAGGATCCAATTTCACAAATTTGGTTTCTAGGGTTTAAAGGGACACAAAATGCATTTTTTTTCATGATTCAGATATAGAATACCTTTTAAAACAACTTTCCAATTTACTTCTATTATCTAATAAGCTTCATTTTTAGTATTGTTTGTTAAAGAAATCAATGCACATGGGTAAGCCAAAAACAAGAGGCATTTATGTGCAGCCACCAATCAGCAGCTCCTGAACATACCCAGGTATTCTTTTCACCAAAAGATACCAAGAGTACAAAACAAATTAGATAATAGAAGTCAATCTGAAAGTTGTTTAAAAAGGCTTGCTCTCTCTGAAACATGAAAGAAAATAATTTGGGCTTCATGTCTGGGCTTTAAGTCCCTTTAAGAGAGCTGAGATCAAGGGGTTTAAACAGCCCCCATCCCTTAAAGGGACATGAAACCTAAAATAATGCTTTCATGATTCAGACAGCATGTAATTCTTAACTTCACAATTTACTTCTATTATCAAATTTGCTCCATTCTCTTAGTATCCTTAGTTTAAAAGCATACCAAGGTAGGCACAGCAGCAGCAAGGCATTACTGGGAGCTAACTGACAATAGGTGGCTGCCCATAAATGCCTTTTCATTGGTTCACCAGGTGTGTTCACAGTAGTGCTTTGCTGCTCCTTCAAAAAGGATACTCAAAATGAAGCAAATTTGATAATAGAAGTAAACTGGAACAATCACATGCCCTGTCTGAATCATGAAAGAAAACATTTGGGTATCATGTCCCTTTAAGCTCTGAAACAGCCTCTGGGTTTCTACATCCTGGTGATGTCACTGGCAAACCCGGCAACATGGCCACTTTGTAGCAAACCAGTGTGTGGGTGGTCACAATTAGCTCTGAAAGCTCCCTCAGGCGGTACATGATCGTCAACTGCACTCAAGGGGTTTAAATATCTACTTTCTAAACAATGGCTAGAGTGCATCTGTGGTTTTAAAACACACACATTATATATATATATATATATATAATCAGTATAACTTAAAGTGATGGTAGACTCTGCCCTTTATAAAATCAGATCTGGAATGTAAGCGCTATTTTAGATGAAGTTTAATTCATTAGCTGTAATGAAGATGCAGTATAACTTAGTTATTAATATAGATATGAAATTCAAATACTGCATGCTCCTCCACCCACTTCAAAAGTAAACTTTTCTGTGAGCTAACAGATTGAATTGTTGTCCAATCAGCGCTCTCCCCATATGGCACTTTTGTTGTAGCTAGAGCATTGATTGGAGAGTAATTCAATCATTTAGCTGACAGGAAAATTGACTTTTGAAGTGGGTGGTGTAACGTGGGGTATTTGAATTTCATATCTATATTAATAACTAAGTTATACTGCATCTTCATTACAGCTAATGAATTAAACTTCATCTAAAATAGCGCTTACATTCCAGATCTGATTTTATAAAGGGGAGCGTTTACCATCACTTTAAGCCAAAAATATTTTACATTTACAGTTATAATGAAAATTAATACAAAATTATCAGCTGTGTAATTCTAACATTCAACTTCCCAAAGCGATCAAAAAAAAAATTATGCCTGCAATACATTTCAGAAAGCCTCCTTTTATAAGAAAGAAGAGACTACAATCATTTTTAAAAAATAAAGGCAGAACCATCTCATCCTAGATGCAAATGTATCATTCATTTTAAAAAGGTAAATTGATAACAAATGTTCAGTTCTACCAGAAGCTTTCAGTGCTTTTCCCTTCTCCTCTGGTCTCTCAGACGACCTTCTCTTCATCTGCACATTCTTCTCATTAAGTGCTTGTTGGACATTGTCTGGTTGTATTTTCTGAGCCTTTACATTCAGCCTTGCAGCATTCAACATTTGCAGAGAACGAGACATTGTTTTCATCTTTCGTCTCACTGGAGTACAGTGGAGACCACCTTATAAATAAAAGGGGGGGGGGGGAGAAAAGAAACATTTTTAGCAAGGTGTACAATGATGAATCAGCTAAGTTTATTCATTTATTAAACAAGTATTTAAACAGAGACATTCCTTCCTACTGATAATCTAAAAGGTAAAACATACATACAGTAATAAACTCCTAAACTACTGTTTAACCCTCACAACGGGGTTAATCACACAGTAGAAATACCGCTCAGGACTTGCAGAGCACTGCTGGTCCCAAGCAGAAAGCGCAGTTGATCTAATCAGCAGCTCGTTCCACACGAGTTGTGTTTTCTGCTTGGGACCAGTAGTGCTCTGTGAGTTTTGAGCAGTATTTCTACTGTGTTTTAAACTGCTTTGTGGGGGGGGGGGGGGGGTTAATCAGACAATACTCTAACGGAGTAGAGCATGTAATTTATTATTTTTTTACTATAATAGCCCTTTAACACATGCCTCCTTAAAAGGAGAGTGAAACAAGCACATCTTTCATATATATATATTCTACAGCAAAAGGCAACAAAGTAAATAAAATGTATAGTGCAACAATGTTATAATTTAAATAATGAAACATAATGCTTCATTTTTTTATATAAATGACCGTTTAAAGGGACTGGAAACCAACATTTTCTTACTTTTATGATTTGGATAGAACATACAATTTTGCTTTGTTCTCTTGATATCCTTTGCTGAAGGAACAGCATTGCACTACTGGCAGCAAGATGAACACTTCTAGTCAGCCAATCACAAAAGACAAATGTGTAGAGGCACCAATTATAGCATGTGCATATTCTTTTTTTAACAAGGGATACCAAAAGAACAAAGCACATTTAAAAATAGAAGTGAATTTAAAAGTGTCTCAAAATGATATGCTCTATTGGAATCGTGCAAGTTTAACTTTGACTTTCCTATCACTTTAAGGAAGAGTAACAACTTACGTTTCTTTTGGTTTTCTCCTTGTGCTATTCCAAACTCTTCATTGTTTTTTTTCTGATATAATTCAGACAAATAATTTGTTAACTCCTGATCAGACTTTGAATGTTCATCTTGATCAAAAGAAGCAGCATTTATCAATCTGCAATTAAAAAATAAATGTGAAATGAGTATCTCTCAATATTTTAGTGTATATGATCACACCTAGAGAAGACCTGGGATCGTAGATATTATTAACTTACAAAAAATAAATATACATTTTTGCCAATAAAAATTACAAATAAAACGTTTACAGTGTATTTTGCCTGGTAATATACATCAGAGTTTCACTTAAAGGGACAGTTTACTCAAAAAATGTCTCCCCTTTAATTTGTTCCCAATGATCCACTTTACCACTTTAGTGTATTAAATTATTTACAAGTAGCTCCTTTACCCTTATATTGGCATTTGAAATTGTTGATTTAGCATGTGGTATCCCCACCTATTCTGAAAGTTTGTGGCCGTGCGTACCAGCTATAGATAAGCTTTGTAAACACAGCCAGCAGAAGAAATTACACTCCCAGTCGGATATAGCAGAGATAAGGTCATAAAATGTTGATTTTCCATTGTTCTCTCAAAGTACTGGTGATTGTTTTAAGGACAGATATAAGATAAAGAAGCAGGTATATGTGCACAATGTGATACAGTAATAAGATCAGATTATACTTACAAGCTCAACCCATTTTATTAGGTTGTGGCTTCAAAACACAAAATCAGAGCTTTAATATACATAAATAAGCCTTAAAAAGTTATTTTTCATAATTTTTTTACTCTGCAGTTGGTAAAGAAAGCAATTGTAAACACATTAAGGGAAAAACTATTTTAAAAGTATACTGTCCCTTTAAACACTTTAAAAAAAAAAAAACCACACAGTACATAAGCATGGTATAACTTATTTACCGAAAGGATTCCATAAGGTTACTGCTAGCCCCTGAAGTTCCAGAAAAGGGATACCATTTCTCAACAAATGAGGAAGTCCACGGACTGCTTTGTGTTAATTCTTGCTTAACCCAATCTGGTACTGGAGGATCTTTATAAGAGGAGGAGAAGAAGAAAAAATATATGCATTAATCAATCTGCATTATGTTTGGAACAATAATAACTTTTCCCCTTTTTGATCAGAGATCTTTGACCCATTAGTAAAGAACTGCCAATTTAAATGCAGTCCCTGCTAGTCACCCAGGCATAAAGATGTTTGCTGTTTAAACAGTTGGGAGAAAATCAGCAGCAGATTGGTCAATGGATTTTGTCTACCAAAAAATGGCCTGCATGGATGATTAAATGATCCCCAAGCTAAGAAATACAGTACAAGCACTAAAAGGATAATACAGTAAAATTGCATAAATAAGTTCATAGCAAAAAAAGAATGCAATAGCACTTTCAGAATTCTAAAATGAGCAGTAACTTTTTTTTGACAAATTTAAAAATGTATTTCATATTCCTGCCCCATGCATCACATGCAGCAATCAGCCAATCACAGAATCATATGGATACACTAAACTCTTGCACATGCTCCCAAGTATTTGGTGCTTTAAAAAGTGTGCATGCAAAAAGACTGCAGAATTTGATAATGGAAATAAAATGGAAAGTATCTTAAAACTGCATGCTTTATCTAAATCATATAAATTTAACTTCTACTTTAGTGTCCCCTTAGCAATTTGAAAAAATGTACAGAAAAATAAAAGTAAATATTTTTTATGAATAACCAAACGCAAGTCCACTTTACATAGGATCAATGTTGTTGACATATGAATACTAGTATTATATCTTAAGTTGCATGAACATAGATTTCAATATACAGAAGACATTGGCGTTTATTGCTAGAGTAGAAAGTGCCCCTTTTGGTATAGTGAGTGATAGAGAATATATATATATATATATATATATATATAATAAAAAAAGACGGCATCAAGCTTACATTGGAACATCACATAGCTGATGTGACCTCTTAGGAACCATCTTGCTCATCTTTGGGACATTTGATAAAGATGCCAGTTTATCAAAACGTCATGTTTACCCCTTGATTTTAATATTTTGTATCATTAATATATATATATATATATATACACACAAATATAAAGATTTCAACCTTCAATGAAAAGGTTAGAAAATTATATTTAAAGGGACACTGAACCCAATTTTTTTATTTAATTAATCAGAGAGCATGCAATTTTAAGCAACTTTCCAATTTACTCCTATAATCAATGTTTCATCATTCTCTTGCTATCTTTATTTGAAGAAGGCATCTCTAAGCTTTGTTTTGGTTCAGCTCTCTGGACAGCACTTTTTAATTGGTGGGTGAATTTATCCACCAATCAACAACAACAACAACCCAGGTTGTTCACCAAAAATTGTCCGGCATCTAAAACTTACATTCTTGCATTTCAAATAAAGATACCAAGAGAATTAAGAAAATTTGATAATAGGAGTAAATTAGAAAGTTGCTTAAAATTTCATGCTCTCTGAATTACGAAAGAAAATGATCCACTTTACCTGCTGGAGTGTATTAAATTGTTTACAAGTATTTCCTTTACCCTTATATTGGCATTTGAAATAGATGATTTAGCATGTGGTATCCCCACCTATTCTGAAAGTTTGTGGCCGCAGGTCCAAGCTATAAATAAACTTTGTAAACACAGCCAGCAGAAGAAATTACACTCCCAGTGTGATAAAGCAGAGATAAGGTAATAAAATGTTGATTTTCCATTGTTCTCTCAAAGTATTGGTGATTGTTTTAAGGACAGATATAAGATAAAGAAGCAGGTATATGTATACAATGTGATACAGTAATGAGATCTGATTATACCTACAAGCTCAACCTATTTTATTAGGCTGTGGCTTCAAAACACAAAATCAGAGCTTTAATATACAGAAATAAACCTTAAAAAGCTAATTTTCATATATTTTTTCTCTGCAGTTGGTAAAAAAAGAAATTGTAAACACATTAAGGGAAAAACTATTTTACAGTATACTGTCCCTTTAAGGATAAAGACCAAATAAATGTTTAGTGATGAATCAAGACAGCTGCAATAATTATGTTGGTGGCTAGGGAGGGGCACATCCTGATTTATAAACCAGATGTAATAAATGGATTTAAAAATGGACAGTGTACTATACATAGCTTTAGTTAATCTGTTACTGCTTATGTATGCTCAGCTGTCCCTTTACTCTATTAGCTGCACATTTATGGTGTGAAACAGCATGGTGGCTTTGAAGAAATCTGTGCCAAAATAGACCACCTCACAGTACAATGTGTGGTAATCTTAAAGGACCAGTCAACACAGTAGATTTGCATAATCAACAAATGCAAGATAACAAGACAATGCAATAGCACTTAGTCTGAACTTCAAATGAGTAGTAGATTTTTTTTCTGACAATTTTAAATCAATCACAAATGCATACAAGTACCATGTGACAGCCATCAGCCATTCACAAATGCAAACACACTTATTCTTGCACATGCTCAGTAGGAGCTGGTGACTCAAAAAGTTTAAATATAAAAAGACTGTGCACTTTAGTTAATGGAAGTAAATTGGAAAGTTGTTTAAAATGGCCTGCTCTATCTGAATAATGAAAGTTTAATTTTGATTGAGCGTCCCTTTAACCACTTTATATAAACACACACAAGCCAAACTGAATAGGTGAGTGAACAAAATGTTATGCAAACAATACAATAATCAAGAAAATTAGAAGTTTGAGGATAAAAATTAGTTCAAGGTCATAAATAAAACACCTTGCCATAACAATATTTCTGTAGTCTTAAAATTAACATTACTGTGTGAGAAAACTTATTAACACATTAAAACATTATTTTCTGTGGTTGTTATTCAGTGACAAACCCCCCTCTACAGCTTGCCTAATATGGAGAAGACAATCTAGACATGTTACTATCATTCTGTTAGAAAATTATGTATTGTTTTGCAGTATCACCTCTACTAAAGTCATCAGGGGCAGATTTCTAGCAGCCCTAAGCTTGTGAAGTATTTTGAATAAATCTCCACATTTCTGTGAGTTAAATAATGCAAAGTGCATTCAAAACCATAATTTAACAAAGTGTTTAGTGTTCCTTTGAAGAATGACCTTATATGTTTAATAGGCTTGTGTGGGACATTGCATTGTAACAAATACCTTGGCAGACCCTGAATGCTCAAAAATAGTGTAGTAGAGTAAATGGCAAATTCATACCTGAACAGTTACACAGAATTTTAAAATCACTGCCACTGTAGTCAGTACATATAAACAAAAGTTCTGAAAATACTTATTCGGGACTTCTAAAAAACAAAAATTCCATTCCATATCACACAATGCACAATTATCCTGGTCGCCCATGACACCTTAAAAATTGTGCCCTGTGCCTGGGATTAGCGCAATACTGCCCTGCTCACTTTTGCTGTACAGGATCAATGCACCCTTTAAATTGCCAGGTCCTCGTGTTGTCTATAGTTGCATGAGAACTCAATACTGCACAGAAATATACCCTTTAAATGCCTGGTGATGAGAAAATGCAGCTACAACACAGTAAAAAGTTTTAACTTTATGTGTTCCCCATCACTCAAACCAGTTGCAATGTATTAAATTTACATTGTAGAAAGTACACCTTTTAGTATATTTCATTTGAAACGGTATTCAGGGGTGCAGGGTTCACAGCGACTTGAAATTTGTACCCCGTCCAGTCTGAAAGTGTGGTTCGTTTCTGTGTTTTGTATTTACTTAAAGTGAAAGTTAATGCTAGCGTTTCACAAACGCTAGGATTGACTATTGAAACAAATAAAAGGGGACTTTCATTTATGAAGTATAAAATACTTCATGTACAAAGCTCCTTTATTTGTCTCAACCAATAGGCAATTTGAGCTACTAACAATTTCCTAAGAGTTGACGTTTTCACCTCTTAGCCAATAGCAGTACGTTAAATCCGGCTTGGTGCCCATGGGAGCCGGATTTGCCGCACTGCTATTGGCTAAGAGGTAAAAACGTCACCTCTTACGAAATTTTTTTTTTAGCCGTGGGCTTTGTTAGTAGCTCAAATTGCCTATCGGTTAAGACAAATAAAGGAGCTTTCTACATGAAGTATTTTATACTTCATGAATGAAAGTCCCCTTTGTTTCAATAGTCAATCCTAGCGTTTGTGAAACACTAGGATTAACTTTCACTTTAAGGAAAATTACAAAGGCTGTGTAGTCACCAATCAGCAAGCGTTACTCAAATGCTGAACCAAAAAATGAGCTGGCTCCTAAGCTTACATTCTTGCTCTTTCAAATAAAGATACCAAAAAAACGAATAAAAATTGAAAACAGGAGTAAGTTAAAAAGTTGCTTAAAATTGCATACTCTAACAATCATGAAAGTTTAAATTTTGACTAGACCATCCCTTTAACTAAATCACAGATTAAATGAAGTGATGGGTGAGAGCATGTTAGAAACCATGGTTACTGATCAGCTGAACATTTTCCCCCATGCTGTAGGTCAGATATAATGAAAATCTGGCCTGTTAGGGGTACTTTAGGAATGCAGTTGAGAAACTGATTTTTGTTATAATATATATGCAACCTAAATGTAGTTTTGTATCAATTGTATTAATTACTTTTGTATACAGAGTAACATCAGAAAGATAACCGCTCTAATAAGAAAGGTAACAGTTGTTCTAAAGAAAAATGATAGAATGAGCATTTGCATTTTTATAACACAAAAAAACAAAACAAAGATTTAGGCAGAGAAGTTTGTGACTTAGTTGTGTAGAAAAAAATGCAGTTTTTAATAATTTTATTTTGTAAAAAAAAAAAAAAAAAAATCTGGATTATGGATTTTTTTTTTACTTTTGGGGATGTGTACCTGTATATGCAAATTCTCTACAATGTCCTTTATCCAAGCCTGCTTTAAATAAATATTAGTATTAACGAGAGCTCGATTATCCCAGGCACCTGGGCGCCTTCAAAATTGTGTCCGGCGCCATAATTGTATCCCCCTTATCAGTCCCCGTTGTCCCTTTTATCACCGCCAAACTGCCGTCGGTCCTCCTCCAGCTGCCTAATTTTACTTCCTGTTGTGGCTAGCGGTGCGCATTGCAATTTAATTGGTGCAGGGGGTGCTACTACGCATGCACACGTCATTTCTGTAGGCGTCCAATGTAATTTAAGAAGGCAGCGCTGGAGGCCGGGTTACTGCGCATGGCGTTTATTTGGAGGTAAGACGCAAGCGAGAAGTCTGCTTTTGCTGAACCGGAGCGAGCATGGGATATTGAGTCAGCGTGAGAACACAATTAGCAGTAAGAGCCCCTGCTACCATCACAGACTTGTCATGACATGTCTTATTAACTGTTGCTTACAACTCGCCAGTCAGCTTTGCCGAAATGACAGGCAGGTTCCTCTTGAATCTTAAGTACAGGTTCCTCTCTGTCTGGCCATCCATCTTGTGAGGTAGTATCTAAAAATGTGTCTTGCTTCTCCAATGTAAAGCAACATTAACAGAATGTCTAAGCTGTCCTTAAAGGATTCAGATAGCAGCATCTACATGCACTGTGTGCTCTCCAGGAAATGGCAGTAACAAAAAAGATCCAAATCAGCATTAATCATAAAGGTTAATCCATAGAGACGTGAAAGGAAGTCTTTGCAGAGACTCACCCAGTAAGTCCATCTGTCACTTCACAGGTTATAGCCACAGTAAAATAACCTGAGGATGTTCTCATATTGTGTAAACTTATCCCCACTGTCTCATCCTCTCCACCCAAAACTCCCCCAGCCCTCCTCATGCTGGTTCCAAGTACTGGTGCAAGACCATGTCTATGATCTCAATTAGAAGAGCGTTAACCACTTCCCTGTATCATCATACACCTGTAGATCCACCCATAGCAGGAGTATGGTTAGTGCAGCTGACAAGTAAAAACAAACAAAACCCCCATAAATAAAGAATTGATCTGTATGTAAAGCTGACCATACTTTTCAACTGCCCTTCTTTGCCACTATGCTTTGCATTTATTTAATTTTTGAGAGAAAGGAAACACATTTGTGTGAATCAAGCGTGTAATAATGTTACAACTGAGAATGCTTGTTGCAGGGGATGCCATCTGACTGTGCAAACAGCAAATAAAGCAACGTCAGTAGTACAGATGTCTCATTTAGACCACTTGAAAAGTTAAGGAGGTATAGTACAGGCAATGTAATGGCACAGGCAATGTATCATTACTCCGATTTACAACAACACACCGTTAACAGGGCTGGACAAACCCCAGAGTTATATAGAAGCTGTGATATGTTGACAACAATGTCACCTGTACACAAAATGTCAGAGCTGCCACCCTAATTCAAATACCTGACCTTACACCATTCTTACACACAAATATCATGGGCAGTAAGATGTTGGTATAAGCCCTGTTTTTGCACACTTTGCATTGCATTTTCATAATTTGATTTGCCTTATTGTCCTCCAATTTTTCCTGTGTTTTTTCGCTACCAAAATGATGGAATGCAACATTCTACACAGTGATTGCTGCATCACTGCAGGAGCTCATGTATATCTGCCAATACATTCCAGCATTTCTAGGGCAATTAGGGGGAAAACACAGTAAAATTTGGCAAATCAAATAATGAAAGTACATTGCAAAGTTTGTTTAAAACAAAAAAAACACATTAATCATTGTGTGTTTTTGCAATGTACTTTCATTATTTGATTTGCACTATTGTTCCTCCAATTTTTCTGTGTTTTTTCCACTGCCCCAGAAATGCTGGAATACATTGACATATATGCATGAGCACCCTGCAGTGATGCAGCAATCACTGTGTAGAATGTTGCATTCCAGAATTCCTAGGGCAGTGAAAAAAAAAAAAAAAACTGGAAAATTGGAGGAACATAGTGAAAATCAAAATGAAAATACAATGCAAAGTTTGTTTGTTTAAAATAATAATAATAAAAAAAAAACATTTACAATCATGTGTTTTAAAAAAACAAAACTTTGCATTATATTTTCATTGTTTGATTTTAACTTTGTTCCGCCCAATTTTTCCTGTGTTTTTTTTCACTGCCCTAGAAATTGATGGCATGCAACATTCTACACAGTGATTGCTGCATCACTGCAGGGGCTCATGCATATCTGGCAATGCATTTCAGCATTTCTGGGGCAGTGAAAAAAAAAAAAAAAAAAATTGGAGGAAAAATAGGGCAAATTAAATAAGTACATTGCAAAGTTATTTTTTTTTTTTACTTTTGCAATGTACTTTTATTATTTGATTTGCATGGTTTTCCTCCAATTTTGCTACTGCCCTAGA